>NW_010138500.1:13861-82420 GCF_000699245.1 Pterocles gutturalis
ACTAACCTTTTCATACCTTCTTGTTTCTTGTTGTTAATCCAAGGTAACTAAATGTAGTTTAAGCATGTATAAACAGCAGGCTTAAATGCTTAAGCTGGAAAAGTCTGATGGAAGTTTACAGGGTTGTACAGCTTCTTCCTTGCCTCTGAAATTCTGAAAGGCAGATAAAACACCAGAAATATCTTGGTGAGGTTTGTATAGGGTCTGTAAGAACTGCTGTAACAATTGCAAAGGTGATGTGATATCAACCTAACTTGCATGTATAATCAGGAGGCTGTTTCAACAGGAACCTATCAGTGTCAATAATATATGCCTCATTCTGTTTACTTGAAACAAATTTGGAATTTACACAGAAAACTAATGGAGTCTCTAGTGTCTTGCAGATTTCCTTGGCTTTATCTCCCATGTATAATTAATGTAACCAAGTGAGTGAATGAGCACTTTTCTGCAGGAGTCAATAGGGAAGTAGGTTTGGAAAATGAGTGAACTGCTCAGATTAATTGCAAGGCTACCCGGCTGAATATCCTATTGAGAGACTCAGAAGGAAATGCCAACCCTTTTACATCCAAAGGATTTCTTTATTAAAAGTTGGTCATAATCTAAATAACATTAGATATCAGACTGTACTGAAGATAATGCTTTATTGTGTCTGTCCTAGTCTTAATTGAAAGCTATTAATTACTGTAACAGAATAATTCATATGAATATTGATATTAATCTGCTCAGATAGCTTGTTAGTATTCTGCATAATGATGGCCAATTCCAATAATAATTAGAAAAATGCATTTTCTAAAATGTACAGTGGTTGACTAGTCAGCAGAAAGATTTCAATGAAAGTTTTGTGTGAACTACTTTTTGCAAAAAAAACCCCAAAATCTCTCAAATTGGAACATGATACAGTTAAGGACTTTTGGGTTTGCTTTGCATTTTTTTAGTCATTTTAGAGATCACATATCTTTTGAGTCTAGATTTTTATTTCTGTTTACTTTAACAAAGTGCTGCTTATCAATATTCTGCCAGTATTTTTAAATCGTTTTCCTGAAGGGAGGAAATAATATACAGTGGGGATTTTTTTCTGGCAAAGTTTTAGGAATATTTTAAATCTATTGGTTAATTCTGTCTGCAGACCTCTGTTGTTTTGACTGCCATTAATGTACCATCTGACAATATTAATCTAAAATGTGAAGCCGGTCTTATGAATGGTAGATAGGAACAAGGAAGTGCAAGAAGGAAAATCCTGAGTACTCAAAGGAAAGAACTTGTCAGTATATACTGTGTTCAAGTTCAGACAGAGGTTTTTTTCTTTACCATTTTAGCATGAAATCAATGGGGAATGCACAATGTTTTAGATGTGTCTGAGACTGCACAGCAAATGGTCACCAATAAGATTCTCAGCTGCCACACAATCTGGCATAGCTCCTTTCTGCTCCACAGCTCCCAGTTGCATTGAGCCCATTGTCAATGTGATGCCACTTTTTGGCTCCTTGCCCATCTGTTTTAGTAATTACTGTCACATAAACTGATATTTCTAAAGTAGAAAGCATGTTGTTGTGAAATAAGCCTGCTGGAGTTACCTTTTGCGATGTCTTAAAACAGTTTATTGACTTGTTACTTTAAAATATAAATGTTCCATCAGCATTTCCTGCAATATATAGAGAAGGATACTATGATGTTTTTTAGCACAAGGGACTATAATGAAATATAATCCAATTTTGAAAATGCTTGCTTTTTGTCATTGTAACAGTACTTTCAGAGTTTTAGTACTTTTTTTAAGATTACAAAAGAAAACAGTGTCCTTGAGTAAAATATTTGTATTAATAAGTTTTGGCAGACATCATTTTTAAAGTGTAAAATATACAAAGAAGTGGTTTGCCCTATCCAAGTTATCCATTAGCACAACAGGACTATCCTAAATTACATCATTACATATGTCTGCTGAAGTACAAAGATTTCAGGAGGATGAAGAGCAGCTTTATTCTTAGAGAAATTGAATAGAATCAAAGATGAGTTAAAAGAAATGTGGCATCCAGGGGCAGAAAACATCCTATCATCAACTTAACCCATTAACAAACCCAGAGGCAATGGCAAAGAAGCCAACACAAATGTCAGTGGAGTGAGCCAAAGAGCCAGATGCCACCACTGGGAAATGACTTCCACAGCTTGGCATCTGTGCCTTCTGCTTGTCATTCAAAGAGGAAGAAAAGCTGGGCAAGTGTGATTATTTTGGGGTGTGTATATAGAGCACGTTTCCTTCTCTTCCCTTTACCTCTCTTCATAGCAGTGTTCTTGGCTAACTTGCATCAGTCATATTAGCAACACGTTTAAAAAAGACACAGGCATGTCTGTACACATACATGTATGCACAAAAATTGCTATCTTTTACATTTGGGTATTTGGGCAGGATGGAAGAGGAAAAGGGGGAGACCATGGAAAGAGGCAGAAGACTACAGAGCAACACATAATGGGATTATGAAAATAAGTGCTTACCTTCCATATGTCTTACAGGGTTTTTTTATTTTATTATTTTCAATAGTGAAACTTCAATAATGTCTTTAACACTTCCTAAGTCAGATCTCTGTAAATCAAACATATTCTTGATGTGTTCTCTTTGCAATGACATTGCTCATAGCAGGTTCAAAAAAGTAACATTTGGCAAATAAAATTTTCACTATTTAAACTGAATTTTTTAATGTGATTATTCATATTATTCCATTATACTTGGATAATATATCTATATATGCATTCAAATATCGTTTGATGTCTTCTTTTTAAATAATTTCTGTCCATGTTATCAGTAGTCTGACTTTTCTTACTAGGCCTAACCAGTTTAAACTATTAGATGTGCCTGCAATAATTTGAGTGGCCTTCAGTGACAGTGGGGCCACTGGAAACTGTGGACTGTAGTCTTTTATGGTTAGAGAGTACCTAGCTGTATATGTATAAAAGGTGTGTTATCATATTCAGATGGCTGTATGTGTATGGATTGGGTGGGGGGATAAATACTGTGACTTTGGATAATTTTTCACCTCTTCTGTTTTCAAGTCTGCATGTTCTGTGGAAACATTTGTGGAAAACAGAGATCTTGTGAACAGTCAAAATCCCTTTTTTAAAAGTGAAAATACAACAGTAGTAAATATGAAATAAAAGTGCTAATTAATTCAGGGAAAACTCTTTAAAGATGTATTGATCAGAAAGAGAGAGACAATTTGAGGTGAACAGTAGAGTTAAAATATTACTTTCCAGAGCTTATCAAAGCTCACATAAGACCGTTTTTATGATTCAGCTGTCAGACATGGTTGCAAAGACCAAATTTAAGGCAGACAATAAAGGTTTTTGATGAACACTCGTTCAGTATGCTATCCCATTGACAGAGCAAGCCTTCTTTTTTGTATGGTAATGCTGCATTGTGAAATGAGACACAGTAGGTAGTAGGAAGTTGAAAAGACTTCAGAAGCTATCATCTGTCTTGGAACTAAAGGATTTTTTCCCCACTTTAAGTTTCAGTATCCTATGTCTTCCATGAATTCAGGACATACTAAAGCTGTTTAACAGATATCAGTGTGATAGCATGAGGAATTATGAGTAAGAGCAAAGTTGTGGTTAGAATTGGTCTGGACAAAACAGGATTATTGCTGTCTGAGTTCTTATTTAAAACCTTCAGGTCCATTTTTTTAGGTTCAGTAATCATTGCTGATGACAAGAACTAACAAGACGTACTCATCACTATAATTTGTATTTTATCAGAAGTGGAGTTTTAAATTTTTTAATTAATTATAAAGATTTTGACAGGATGATAGAATAGGCACTGTGCAATTTAATGTTTTTCTATCATAAGAGATCCATATGCACAGATCTTTATAGTTCTTTCATAGTTAAATCTTCAGGTGCCTTATCCTGGAGTAAAGTCTTTATTGTTCAGATTTGAAATTCCAAGGGTATCATCACTGAAATATTTTAGCTTGCCAGTATAACATTTGAGTTTATTCATCCTTTCTACATTGCTTCTACTTCTCCTTATTATAGATGGTCTAATTTTTTTTTCACTTCACCTTTTTAGACTTCAGTGCTTCACAGGCTTCAATACCAAAACCTTGCCACATAAATTCAAGACACTTTTTCCTTTCAATTTTTCTCAATGCTTTTATATTTATTTTGTTTAACTTATAACAATGTAAGCAGTGCAGGTTCTGACTATCAGAAGCAGTAGTTGTAACTGAATTCTTAAAATTTAAAAGCAGTTTACCACAGAGGCTTGAATAATTTGATCAGAGGCTTGAATAATTTGATAGGTGTTTGGTAATTGATAAAAGGTAAGTGGCTAGTTATTCCAACATTCAGTAAAAGATTCAGAGTTTTAATATTATGGAACCACAGAATGGCGCAGGTTGGAAAGGACCTCTCGAGATGGTTGAATCCACCCTGTCTGCACAGAGCAGGATGAGATACATTGGGTAGCCAGTACATAGGGACCAGGTTTTAGGTGTCTCCAAAAACAGAGACCCCACAGTTTGTGTGGAGATGCTGTTCTAATGTTTGATGGATCGTCCTCCCAGTAAAATACATTTTCTTACATTTAACTGGGATGTCCTGTTTTCAGTCTCTGCCCATTGCCTCTTCTAATTTGCCTGGACAGTCCTGAGAAGTATCTGGTTCCATCTTCTGTGTTCTCTCCCATCAGGTATTTACGCACATTGGTAAGACCCCTCCAAACCTTCTCTTCTCATGGCTAACAGTCTCACTTGTCTCAGCTTCTTCCTGTACATCAGATGCTCTATTCCCTTAATCATCTTTCTGGCCCCTTGCTGAACTTGCTCCAGCATGTCCATCTCTCTCTCGTCCTGGGGAGCACAGAACTGGACACAACACATGTGTGGCCTCACCAATGCTGATTTGAAGGGGAAGGATCACCTCCCTTGTGATCTGCTCACCAGACCTTTTCTAACACATCTCAAGATGCTGGAGCCCTAGTTTGCTGCAAGGGCACATTGCTGGCTTGTGTTTAGCTTGTCCTCCTGGTCTTCCATGTCCTTTTCTGTAAAGCTGCTTTCCAGCCAGTTGTGCCCCACCCTGTGCTTGTGCATGGGGCTGTTCCTCCCCAGATGCAGGACCTGGCATTACTCAGTGCGCTCTTTTCATCTTCTTCATTACTAGGCTTCATCGCTTTGCTTGCATTTTCAGTGGTAGTAGTAGTAGTCATTTTTGTTTTGCTTTGAGTAATGGATAAACTCTGATTTTCAGACTTTTCTTATTCCAACGCCTTGAGCTGTATTTTGTGAGTGATAATTTTTCCCTGTATTTTGCAGTTTGCAGTTCACAGAACAAATTATTCAAATATCTTATTGCGGTTTAATTAAAACCTTTTGTTTATGCTACATCACAAAAATGTGAATTTTGAATTATTGTAGGCATTGGTGTTTTATAGTGTTCATGCTGAACTCCACTTATGTTGTTTAAATGTTTTTTTCTTTCTTTTTGCTTTTCATTTCTCTCTTATCTGAAAGATTTAGTATCCTAAGATTTTTTGTTACTGGCTATTTGGAAATCAACACATAATTCATAGGGCTCAATTGTTGTCACCGGTGTTGTCCACATTATGGTTATAGCTGTTAAAGGTGAGCTTTTAGAAAACCTTTGAGAACTCAGTGCCTTGAATTTCAGTAACAGTCTGTTGCACTATTATTTTTTGAAAACCCCAATGCAAAGAGTTCAAGTGGTTACATTGCAATTATGTGTGTTAATGAGTTGGAGAAAGGATGAACCAAGCAGGGGCAAAGCTTCTGAGTCATTAAAAAAAAGTTTAAAAGTACTGTAAAGTAGGGAAAATGTTACTGATCTTTTTTTGGAATTTGCAGCGCTCTATTTCTGTGGCTGTGGGTTGGAAACAGATTGGATGTCAGACTGATTGTCAGCGTTTGTGTTAGTGGTTTTGTGTGTGGGTGGTTTCTCAAGTAAAGAATTTTGCATTTATTGTAAAAAGTACTAGGGTAACTTTCCTATAGCTAGCTAGGTATTAAAATACATAAGATGTAATTAATGTATAACAAGAATTTGAAATCTTGCCTTTCGTTTCAAAGAAAAGGGACTCTGAAATGTAATTCACTATGAGAGTATTATCATTTGAACAAACAAACTGAAAATACCATGTGTGGTGTGTGCTGAAAGGATTTGACATAAGTTCTAAGAAGCTTCAGACTTTCTCTTTTTCCTTCTGTCGTTTCTATCACAATAAAAACTAATTTCTTGTGTGCTTGAATAAACATCTACTTATTCAATATATGTGCATTTTGATACCTACATCTATAGTAGATGGTGGTGTATGATATTAGTTAGTTATATACTTCATCTTATTGATCTACCCTATCATCACACTTTGGGATAGTACTTAAAAATCTGAGTTCTGGCTCAATAGAATGTTTTGATCGCATAATTGAAATAGCTCTTTTATGTCAAACGATTAGGACCTGTTTGAGCAGTTCTGTGAATTCTAGTACAAGGAAACTAGTCCAGTGTTTTCAGTATTAAAATCTACATGGTGCAAGTCCTTCGGGATGCATAATTCCCTCCATACTTACTGTGCCATTCTATCTGAAACCCTTTTCCCATGAGCAAAGAGATGACATGTCAAATACCTAAACATCATATAAAGTCATACTAAGAGGTGTGTGACAGCTACCAGCAAACACCATTCCCCCTGCCTTTAGTGCCAGAAACTCCTTCATACCACACAGAAAAAGTGATGGGTTAGAGGTGTTCTACGTGAACAATATAGAATCGTTCCAGTTTGTTCTGTGTGTTGAATCAATCCTGTTACTTGGCTATGCAAATCTAACAATACAATTTATATTTATTTACCTACAAATATGCTTTTAAATCACTGCATCTTTGCAGGTAGATGTTTATTTGGTTACAGATTTTGTTTGTTTGTTTTGCTTAATCTATTTAAGTGGAACAAGAAAATCAAATCATAGTTAACTGTGTAGGTTTATACTACATGAACAAATGTGGCTATAAAGTAAAAGTTGGTTTTGTTAAATTGGTACACAGATCAGCATGACAGGAAGACTTGAGATGGAGCTGTTTATTCTGTGACTTTTTGCATGCTTTAGCTGCTCTGGAGTAAATTAAAAAAGATTACTATCAGAAAAGTCTGATGGCTACACTCAGAATAGGTAGCAGAATGAGAGAGCAAAAATTAGGAGCAAGTGGAATATTTCAAGCTGAAGAAGTATGAAAAATGTTTGTGGCTGGGTAAATGCAGTAATGGCTAACAGCAGCATTTTAGGGTTAATGCTGGAAAAGAAAAAAAAAAAACCCAGAAAGAGAGGCATTGCCCTGATTAACAACAGAGGTAAGCACTGTGTAGCTTTTGTTTTAACAATTAGATCACAGATCAAATTTTAGTGATGATAGAAAAAAGTCTTTGTTTGTTTGAGACCACTTAAAATAGTATAATTTATGCAATTTGTCTGGAAAACAAGGAAATATGTTCTTGTACATGTTTATTTGTACAGTAAAGGTTTATCTGCATACTGAGAAAATCCTTTGAAAGACAGCGTCTGGCTTACTGTGTGAAATAACTTCCTTTTTACTAGCTGCTGTTCTGTAGGCTCGTTGTGTTCTTCAGCATGCTTCATTCATTAAAGATGTGTAAAGATAGTTTTGTCTAAATAGTATGAAACAGCTGTTCAACCACATTTCTTTGCATGTTGTTTTTGTTTAGTTTGATAGTCCTATGCGGATAAGTTTTCCCAGGTATATCCAGTGCTGCGTAAATTCAGATTGCTCATTGGTTAATATATAATGAAACAAATGTACCACACAGTATAAAGCTAAAATGACAAAAATACAGTTGCAATTGAGAGAAATATAGAAACAGGGCAAAATATGAACTAATAAATCCTGCATGAAAGCATCTAAATACTTAATTTTACGTGTGTAAAGCTTTTGTTTTGCCATGAAAGACCTAAAATATATGGTACTTTTGTATGTCTAGAATATAAATAATCTGATGACAGCATATTTCTAAAGTTCATGCATGTTTTTAAAATGATTTAGTGTTCTCCTATAGTTCACAGTTTTATCCAGATGCCTTATTCAGTCACAAAAAAAGCACATCAGTGAGCATTTTATTTATCATTGTATGTCTTAATTCACTCACAAGTTAGAACTGCACTGTTTTGAAAAAGATAAAGATCAAGGTGCTTTTGTGTTTCAGTCTAAGATTTCTGAGGATGTTTTTTCTTGAAAGAGACTCAACAAAACACGGTAGTAGGCTTCTGGCACAAATCCTGCATGTGACATGCAATCAATGATTAATTTTTCCTTTATCAACTAGATTACTGATATTAGCATATACACTGCTCTGATCTATTGATATCAAGGGAATTTGCTTCTAGATTTTATTTGTTTAAACTAAATCTGAAAATAATCCCCAAACTTTTTAATGAATTTGTAATTTTTGTGTAGAGGAGTCGTTTATCTTGCTTCAGAAAAAAATTTTTTCATTACTGAGTGTGCATGGGATAGAGGAATTGAAGGAATAAAGGAAGGTTTTCCTTCAGAATTTACTTTTGTTGACATGAGGAATTCTTTCAAGAACTCAGTAGGTGGGACACTTAGATAACATGGCAGAGAGTGAGTGTGTAGTGTGTTGTGGAGAATGCTTCAACTTCTTAATCGGTTTCTGTCTTAGGATGTTTTCCTAGAGATAATTATCCTCAGGAAACCTGTTCAAAGTCCTGCTTGCATGATTAAAATATTTTCTTTATAACTATTTTTTGAAATAAGATGTATTTTTCTCGTAATTTCAGAGTTTATGACTAATTGTTTAGTTTTTGAAATTGCAAGGGGCCAGCATTTCAGGGGAAGATGAAATTATCTCTAAGTGTATTTTCTAGTGTGTTAAAACCTTGCTGTGCTTTAAGATGAAACCAAGGGGTAAGGTTATGTATTTAATTTAAGCATGTCACATTTCTGAGATAATTTGTAACTGGAGATAACTGCCATTTTTTACTTATGATTTCCTTACAGAATGATCGAAAGCTGTCATGACAAACAAATCTATTTCTCTCTAGTGAATCTGAATGCAAGTATCCATAACACAGGTGTTCCAGCAGCAGAAGATTCTATTGCATTATCACCATTGAGTACTGCACACACTTGAGATAGGGCCAGGTGACTATACGGATGCTGCTTTCAGTTGGGCTAAATTGGACTTGCCTTTTACTTTATATGCAGGTACCTGCCTGAAAAGGAAATGAACAAGTGATATTTTTGTAATTCGTCTATAGTGAGTCACTTAAAAACAAATCTTAGGCAAGCTATAAATGATGGATTTTGTGCTCTCCCTCTCCTTGCATCCCTCCAGATTCACAATAAATGAGGTTGCTTTAAAATTTTCACTTCTGTGTGAAATTATTTTGAGTTGGTATGTCATATGTTTGTTTTCATTCACATAATCATTACCAAGAGTTAGAAAGCCTAGCTTTTGGTAACACGATGTGTGAATCAATATTTCACAGCTTACTTTTGGAAAGAAAGGATCATTTTGTTTTTCAAAATTCACCTTCGCAATGAAGGCAGCATAACTTGCTTCACACAGACAAGCTACCATTTGGAGTATAGTATTTTAAAGATACAGCACTTGTTGCTAGTGTCTTTTCCAGCCTGTTATGTATTAATATAAAAGCAAATCTTAGTCCATGTAAGTTGCTGCTGTATTGTTGAACTGAATGTCATTCCATCCCCTCTACAAGATTTTTCTAAGATTTTAACACTTCTCCAAAGCTACTATTAATGAAAGATGACTGTTTGGGATTTGGTGTACAAAATCAACTCAAGTTGAGAGCACTGATGTTACTTTATCTTGAATCTTTTTTTTTTCTTCATTCTTTTTGTATGTCAAAGGAAAAAAAGTGCTGTAGCATGCTATAAAGTATTGTGCCATGTGCACCTAGAATATATCATAGTTGGCATATCTGTAATTGAGTTGTAAGTATGAAATTCCTATTAGGAATCTATGTATCGTATTAGCAAAACAGTATCCATCCTGTGCTATGTTACTTTGGTAACATGATAGCCAGATTTGAAATGGAATACAAAGGTCATATAGTTGGCCTCATATTGAGAATTACTTAATCACATTTTCCTTCTTGTCACTGACCTCATCTCACTCTAGCCCTGGCTACAACTGCCTACATTGCAGCAGGTGTGGAAACCCTCTGTTGGAGGGTTTGTGCAATTTCATTTTTTAAACCTACAGTGAAAAAAGTAGTTTCAGTAGTCTGAAGACTGCATATCAGCTTTTCTACGGGGGTGGCACTAAAATAATCAAGTATCTGATTGTTTGGGGTCAGTAAATTCATTATATTAAATGCATTGGTCATTTTTATTTTTTATATTGTCTCTCACAATTATTGAAATTATATTAGCAATTACTAAATTTACAATAACATCAACAGATAATGACAACAATAAATTACAGTGTTCATCCCAGACAAAAGCCCGTTATTCCCTGCATTTCACTTCCTCACTTGCAAACTTGTATTTGTAAACTAACTTTGAAAGTTGCATAGCCATGTTCTATTCAACAGTAATGTACTGGAGGTTTTGTGTGTTTTTTTAAGGAGCAAACGTCTTTGACAGAATAGAAACTCATCAGAAAAACAGTGTAGAGAGTTAAATTCAAGCACAGAGACTACGAATGATGATGTGGAAAGTACATTCTGGTTATATCATGTGGTTATATATTTTTAAGGAAGAATGTGTCCTCCAATAAAACTTAAATAAATTTTTTTTCAAATACCACTGTACACTGCAGATCTGAAGAATAATTTGTTTCAGAGAGGTTCCCAGTTCTTATAAAAAAAATGTCTTGCTGCCCATATTTCTAATATCTAATAATAAGTTTAATTGATAATTTCATGAGCCTGTCATTGGTAGTTTCAGCCGTATTTAGAAGATTCTAAGGTACAGAAGTTTACTCATTAAATAAAATGTTTAAAATTTTATTTAGTAAAGTGCACAGTCTCCTGAGTTCTGTGAGATTAAGTGTTAGGGAATTTGCTTTTACTTTGTTAAATGTTATAAATCTGATATATTTATAATACAATGCATTTGTTATGTTAATCTAAATATATACATATCCGAAATAAAATTTATTATGTCATCCTTCATGAAAACATTTTGTTACTTTTTCCCTAATTTGAGCTTTCATTTAGAAAACT
Source organism: Pterocles gutturalis (assembly GCF_000699245.1). Lineage (NCBI taxonomy): Eukaryota > Metazoa > Chordata > Aves > Pterocliformes > Pteroclidae > Pterocles > Pterocles gutturalis. The sequence continues at coordinate 25,087 of NW_010138500.1, forward strand.
AAATTTCTATTTGGTATTGTTATTCTCCTCCTCTTCAGGTCCTGCCCTCCCCATCCCCCCTGCCTCCAGCTTTTTTCCACTGTAATAGGAAGCTTAACAGAGTTTCTATCAAAATTTAAATATTATTTTGGGGAATGAGAACTAGTTTGCCTGTAAGTTGGTACTTGGTATTTAATTTCTTCCCTGCTGATCCTTTGTGAGTTATTTTTTCCTAGTTGTAGTCTCGGTTTGGAAGGGCAGCTTCAGCCTGAACTTCAGCCATCCTTCTGTTGTGGCGCAGAGCATCAGGAACATCATCCAGCGGTAGGGAAGGACAAACCTGGGACTATCACTCACCTTTTATAATTATTACCAGTTTTATAATTACTACCAGTCCAGACTAACCCTTGACATGTGTAACATAATTTAGAAGTAGATAAAACTTTTTGTGAGAGAGGATACGTGAGAAAGGAAATCAAGCCACTCTTTTACTGCAGATACACTTCCAACCAACAGGGGCTCATAATCTGAAGTTTTTTCTTAGCAGACTAAGAAAATAGAATTGATTCACAGAGTATTTTGACAATACAGCATGATGTTTACTTTATGTAATGAAGAATAATATATATAAGTTTGCATCTCCCAGGATAACTTTTTAATATATATAATTATATTGTGTATATATGTATGTATATGAACACAAACACAAAAGCAATTGACAACTGGAATTTGATGGATTTCTGAATACAGAAGAGTGCCAGGGCTGTGTAACTTCTGGGAATAATAATGCAGAGGAAAATCACTTCACCATTCGGTTCAGTGTCATGTTTTAGAAATCACTAAGAGTCTTCTTTGGTGCCATGCAGTAATCACGCTTTCCCCAGTCTATCTGTCATGGTACCAAATATATGTTAGAAGAAAAATACTGAGATTTAAAAAAAAAAAAAAAAAAGGCTATAAAAGGAATATAACAACTGATATTATGGAAACTGGGTATTAAGTTTCTCCTATGTGATCCTTTTGGTTGATTTCCATGTGAACAGAAATCTTGCATCATAAAGATTAAAGTTCAAGGCTTCTTACTTGGCAGCAAGGACTGTCAACAAGAAAGGCATTCATTACTAATAATGAAAAAAAGTCATATCATTTTTCATCTTACCCAGGGAGGAAAAGGACAAAGAGACATCGAGACATTAAACTGTGTAGCTAACCCATTCTGTCCTCCCTAAGCCATAGTAATGAATGTGATATATGCAGGCAGAGACAATGTACGCTGACAAAACATGTATATTTGTCATGCAATACAGCTTTCCTTTTTGGTTATCCTAGTGAAAGGCAATATTTGTTTAAACAGGAAAATGAATGTATTTTCTGGCTGTGAATTCTGTGTCAGGGCACCTATTTTCAATGAATTTCATCTCAGTTCCTGGGTGTTTTCTTCATAATTACATAGATAATGTGTCAATTTTGCATTGGAGGTTAGTTAGATAATCTGAACTTGAAGTTCCTATAGAGATTAGTTATTTCAGTCCAGGTTAAGTATCTGGGTTTGTAGTTAATGAAGACAATTTGCATACCTCACCTCTGTTCTGAACTGCAAGATTATATAAATACATAAATAGATTTTTGTATAGAGGAAAATATCCTGATTAATATGTATACAAAAAAAAAGCATCAGGGTGCTTTTTCTTTTTTTTTTTTTTTTTTTCTGGGTGGATTTTTGGGGGGTTTTGTTTGTTTGTTTTAGTTTGGCAGCTTTTATTTAATTAAATTTAAATTATCTAAGAAAGTTCCCAAGTATATAGAGAGTATTTAGGGGGAAACATTATTATGCTTCCCAGAAACATTTCTAGAAGATACAATCAAAAGCAAATTGTAAATTGCAAACTCTAGAATTCCAGATCTCTTTTGAAATGAAATAAATAAAAATATTTATATTTCTGGAAGGCAACTAAATGCTGTGTAGTTAACATGTTCAAGAACAAGTTGATACTTATGGTACATTACCATTGTTGCTTCTCTGTAGAAGGGACACAACCATCAATGTTTTCTAAAAAACTTAATTGTTCAGAAGCAAAAAGCAAAACATTCTAGTGAAATTAAAACTGAAGTACAAAAATAAAGTGTTCAAATAATATAAAAAGACCCCAAACATCCATTCATCCTCATTAATATTCAGCTTTATAAATCCTGTAGCTAAGGATACATTGCTCGGGAAACATTCACTTCATACCCTGGTGTTCATTTTGCACAGCATTCTAAAGTATTTTTGTTAAATGCAGGCTATTTCATAGAATCATAGAATCATAGAGGTTGGAAAAGACCTCAAGGATCATCAAGTCCAACCCAACACCGCCTAACTCACTAACCCATATCCCGAAGCACCACATCTACACATTTCTTGACCCCCTCCAGGGATGATGACTCCACCACCTCCCTGGGCAGCCTGTTCCAATGTCTGACCACTCTTGCAGTGAAGAATTTTTTTCTAATATCTAGCCTAAACCTTCCCTGGTGCAACTTGAGGCCGTTTCCTCTTGTCCTAATTGACTGTGCAGGCAAAGAAAACATACACAGTTAGAATGAAACTAAATGGGAGTGTGTATCTTTACAAGCAAAGTTCATTTGGTGTAACTGCAACAATGAATGAGCAGCTGTTTGGAGTGCAGGTGAAGGACACGTCCCCAGTGGTGTCCCAGAAGGGATAACAAGAATTATCAGGGGCTGAGTTTCAGGACCTGAGTTATTCAGGACCGCTGCTTCACCCGATGTGAAGGTTTCTGCTGCATTTTTTGTAAGCCTGAGGCCTGACAGTTCTTAACCTGTTTCATATTGGTGCATGCCTATGACTAAGGGTCTCTCAGCCTAATATCGTATTTTGACCTTTGTTCATCCAGTCATGACGATTTATTGCCCATTGGAACAAAAATCTCTTGCTACAAAGAAAGATGATGCCTTTTCTAGTGTTATTTTCTTCTGTTTATAAGTTCTGAATGTGTAGTAGAGTCTTAAGTGCTGATAGTTTTCCTCTGACTCTCAAAACCAAGTGAGTCCCATGAAATCCAGAGCATATTTTGACACAAGTGAGGTATGATAAACATGGGCAGGGGGGCAAGCAAGAGGCATCAGGCTTTGAGACCCATAGCTGGAGAGAGCTGAGCTAGAGGCAGTCCAGCTGTCTCTTTTTCACATCAATCAAATAGTGAGGGATTTGCAATATTTTATTAAATTGTGTCCAGAAATGTGAAATTCATCCTCAAGATTAATTTGAGGATTCAACTTAAATTTAAACTTTTTGTAATGAAATATTTGAGTTTATGCAGTTGCCCTGTAGTTTCTTCTTAAGAAGCATGAAACAATTTTTCAGTTACAGGAGAAAACAGCTAAAGAAATGCAATATTTGTGTTGTGGATTTTTTAATTAAAAAAAAGAAAAGAAGAAATTTCTTAATAGATTCTAGCAGTTTCTGTTAGGTGGCCAGAGAAGGATGGGACTTTTTTTCATGAACAGGACTTTGGCCCTTTAAAATCAGTCTGAATACCTGCTCAGATTTGACTGAGTAACACCTATTAAATAACTGTTAGAAGTTAATGGTTAAACTCTCAGGATTTTGCCCCTTCTCAGCATCTCGCCCATCCTGGTACAGATCAGGCTGCGTGTGGAAGTCCTGTAAGAGCAGCTGACTGTTCTGCCCCACGTTCACAGTTTGAAGGCATCCAACAGAAGTGTACATGGGCTGTCCCCAGTGACTCTGACTATCTAAATCCTCTGGCCTGCAAGCTTGTTTGTGTAAGGGATTTCAGGCCACACTGGAGCACAGAAGAGCCTGTTCTCTCTTTGGTTCCCTCCGCTGACATTGAATCTTTGTAGAGGACAGAAGTGTCTGATTTTGTTGGAGCTGGGATGAATGCTAGACAAGAGAACAAAGAAGAATGAATGAAGATGAGGAACCAAAGGTTTCTTATTTTGCGATTCAGTCATTCCAATGGGACATACTGTGTTATTTCAACTCTACATATTCTACATTGACTGAGAGAGGGTCAAGGTGTGTGTGGGAAAGATGTATGTAACAAAACAGGATGTATGAATTCACATTACACAGATAAGCTTAGGTCTGGTGTTTCATGGGCTTTATTTAGTTCACAATCTTACTAATGTATGTAATGTACTTTTGTCATTATACTTTATTTGGGAATGTGTTGGTATATGAAATCACTTAAGGGTGGGTATGTATGAAAAAAGTAAAAATAGTAAAAAATTTCAAGTTCCTCCAGTAATTAGGACTAACCTGGTGTGGACAACTCTATTTTGTTGATCAGATATTTTTGTTTTATCTTGAATAGAATAAATGAAATCTAGAGCAATCTCACAATTGAGCAAATATTTCTTTGCATGTAGTATTTTCCAATGAAGGTAAACGCTAGGGAAAACCTATTAACTCAGATCAGTTTTCCATGTAAAGTATTAACATTTGCAGTTTGTTTATGATTTCAGGGAGGGGTATAGGCTTTCTTTTATATTAGTATCATATGTGATTACAGAGAGTGGGTTTTGGTTTATTGTTTTATCTGTTAGTAATATATCTCATAAATCCCTAACTAGCAATGAGTTTTCTTAAGCATTCCTTAAAAGCATTTCTGTAGAGAACCTAATACTCATAAACAGCATTAAAATGGGTGATGAATTATGCAGCAAGGCTGTCTTGTTCTTTGACCAAGTGTGTCTTATGGCAATTGAGTTATTTTGGCAAGACTTAGGGAAAAAAATGATTGTTAAAGTTTGGTTTTTTTTCAAATATGTTTCTTTCCATGTTATTTCAGTCTTGAAAATCATGTTGGTTTTTCAGCAATAAGTTCTGAAATGTTTAAGTAAGAATAATGAGTAAATGAAGGCACACCTTGACTTTGTGTCAAGACAAATTTTTTTGAGGATTGATGCTGTGAATCAGGTGTAAATTATTAGCCACTGCTGGTATTGCCTCTTATTTTGGTAATATTTTATTGCAGAAACTAGTAAAATGATATTTCTTTTCATGTATTTCAACTTGAAAAGGAACACAAAATCCTTGAGAAAAATGTTCCTGCAAACTTATCTGCAGCACTGCAGGTGTTTTGTGTTCAGAGAGCCCAGGACTGCATTCTCTGAGTGTTCACAATTCTACTAGTTTCAATGGGTTTGGCACACAATAAAAGGAGGGTGGAACGATACTACCGTTTCTTTACTATTTGCTATTTGTAGTTTAGCTGATGATTTTAGTTAATTTTGCCTTTGTTTTTCTGTGGTTTTGTTTATCTGTGTGATCTTGAAGTTGCTGTGTCTGGAGATTACTGGTGAGTCCTTGCATCTGATTTTGTTCTTAACTAATCTGTATTCCAGTGGAGACAGTTCAAATATTTGGTATTTTACCTTTTTATTGATACATAAGATTCTTACACCCCAGCAATGTTTCTTATCAGAATTAGGGAATGCAATTTTGGTACCAATAATATCAGCTTGTAGTAAAAATCCATATTTAGATCCAATACTAAAACTGCATCTATTCTACACATAATGTAGCTGATACAGTAAGGTACGTGCACATCTTAATAAGGGCTGAGATTGTCTCTGGAGGAGGGAGGGCACTAAGTACTCAGTGAGGTACGTATGGCCTGTCTCTGCAGAGCTCACTTTCAGGTAACTGGCTGGCACTAAACTCTTGTAATTAGATGTGAAACCCTTGCTGTGTGTAGGTCACGTGGCTTACATTGACTGGGACCTGATGTTAGCACCTGGTGACTGTTTAGTGGCCTGGATGAAATTCATGGCTGGTTTCAATTAGTCTCCTGCAGCAGAGAGGTGTCCTCATCACAATTGGCACCTGTGATGGCAGGCTCAGGAGGGAGGCCAGAGGTTTGCAGAGGCATGTAGAATGATCTGAGGAGCCATTCCGAGACGGAGTCCTTAGGGGTCAAGGCTGATGCAAATGCATGGAAGCATTAGAAGTTGCACTGTACTTACTGTGTATAGTTTTATAAGGATGAACAGGTATATTAGTATCTGATGTAAATAATTTGGTGATTTTAATTTAGTTAATTTTATGTTTTAACTTTACCTCTGTAATAATGCATAAGACGTAGACAAGATGGTGCTTTTTATTTGATGTAGGTGCTTTGTAGGTACAGTAACATAACTTAACTAAAAAGTTGGCTTGGCTTTGTGTTGCTTTGAACAACCACTTCAAAAACATGTTAGTATTTATGCTCTCAGTCCCCTATCCCTTCATTTAAATACAGTATTTGCTAATTAATAAGGTTAGCTGTTTGATGTATGCTTTTCTGCCTTGTTTGAACGTGTGTTTTGGAGAAGATCACTAGTCTACTGTCTCTCAAGCTTTTTACAGAAACATGTCTATGCTGTTAGTATCACTGAGAGGAAGGCACAAGGTTACCCATGCTAGCTTTAACTTAGTTGTCTGGCCTAATGATGGTAACGTTTCTGCTTTTTTTGTGCTCTTGGGATGTAGCTGTAGAGGCCTTGCACAGCAGAGAAGTTTGGTTTGGGGGGTGAAGCTAGAAAATGCTAGGTTGGAGATTTAAGTTAGGACAAAATGCCTTTTCTGTGTGCGTGAGCAATTAGATACCATACTGGGAAGCACTACAAGCTGTAAGATAAGAGTTTGCATGCTTTCATGCTGTTTTTGAGAATGTATTTAGCACCTTATGTCAAGGCACTTGACATATGTGTTATCTGACCTCATCAGTATTGTCTCTAACTTTGTTAGAGCTCTCGAGCAGCTGAATTTTATCTATCATTCAGGTTTACGAAAAGATCATATTTAAATAAAAACTGTTGTTCATAAGCCCATCTTAGATCTTTTTTTCTTGTGTGGTTTTTATTTTTGGTTTGTGGTATTACTCTATGTAGTTTTAATGAAAAAAATTAAATATAAAGGATGTTGTACTGTATTGACATATGACAAAGAAAGGTGAACTTGCCTGACAAAAGCTGTGAGAGGATACATTCTTAAGCTTCTATGTGGTCAGGATTAAACCAAAACCTAACCTCTTTAGTTAGTGTCTTTCAGATTTATGATTTAGTCTGAGAGTCTTTGGGACTTCTTAGAAATAGGATATCTGCTTCTCTTAGTGTGTCCAGTCTATTTCTGATATAAACTGTTGAGCATAACATTTTGTACTTTATATTGTGCACATGCAACATGACGTGTATGTTTTGAGCTTTCTTGGAAATGTTCATATTTCAAAGGATGTGAAGGACATGAAGGTCCTATCCAAAATGAAAGGTTGTTTGATGTCTCAGTAGAGAACAGGGGAGTCTGGTTCTAGATGCGTGAGACAGAATATTGAGAGGGTCTTAGAGAAAGTAAGGTATGTCTGATAATCCATATGTAAATGTTCAACAGGAGTAGATTTTAACGCCAAGTTTTGAATGGTCTGAATCATGAAGGAAGAGAAACTTGAACTTTATACAGAAAGCAAAAGGAGTGCTAATAGCGCCACAAAAAAAAAAAAAAAAAAGAGTGAATTCTGTGTTACCAGTGTGGATTTCATTGAATAAAAGAAGTAGGAGAGGTGAAGGATGGCCACCATAACAAGAGAGAGTTGATTAGTGTTGATGAAAGCAAACAATTTCTAGAGAATATTGTAGAAGACTTTGCAGACTCTAGTTATTAGCTGTGGAAAAGGAGGACTCGGATGTTGAATGTGACACCTTCTCAGTTGAAGTAAGAAAGGACAGAAAAATACCAATTAGAGAGCAGAAAGAGGAGGGAGCTGATGGTGGACTCGTGAACAGTCCTGATAGAGGTTACACTAATGAAGCAATTGGAAAGGCAGTATGGAGAGGACAGGGTCCCTGAAGGATGCAAGGGAAAAAATGGTTAGAAAAAAGCAACTACTTCTTTCAAAACCAGCACATAGAATGAACTGGGAAAAAAAGAAGAGGCACAACATTGACCTCTGTATATAAAATTGAACCTTCTCACACAGTACTTCTGTCCCTATTTCAAGGCTTAACGAGCAGGCCTATGCAGGTAGCTTTGTATCAGTTCCATAGGCAAAGCTACCTTTTTGCCAAAGCATGTAATACTTCAAGGGTGATATGGAGTCAAAATTCTCAAGTTAAAAAACAAACCAGCTCTTCTCCCCATATATTCTGGCATAGGAGGGAGGTTGGGTCATGGCATCTGGTGGCTTTCTGTTGGAATGGTCTTTTGGAGAGTGTATAGCTGGCTACTTTGGAAAGAATTGGTAGTGCTTCAGTATAAACTGAAGCTCAAAGCTGCAAGTGCTTCCATTTTAATTCTCCTGAAATGCATCTTTATCTCTTTGGATGGAGATGGGTATTTATCTAGAACCCCTTGGGTTTGCCCATAAGAATTTTAGATGTTTTAGTTGAAAGTCAGATTGAGAGCCGCAAGAAAGAATTAGAGATGAAGGCCTAGATTTTGAAGAGTTATTGAGTTCAATTTAAAACTGACTTAGTCCATCTTATGAGGTAGAGTCAAAATGATGAGGAATATTTTGACATTTAGTTGTAGATGATGATAAATGGGAGTCCTCAAGGGAGCTGTGGACTTACTGGCTCATTGCACTGGCAGAATCACTTGCTCATGGGGAGTGGGCAGGCTGTAAGCTGTACGCAAAGGACGAGGCACGTGGAGACTCAGAGATTCATCTGCAGTTAATGGAGGGTTTGTTGGTTTGATACATGACCATGTTAATATTTAGCTGTTATACATTGAAATGAGCTGCTGCATTGTGGACTAAGTCTGGTGGATTTAGATTTAGGCAGAATATACGAGAGATATCCAGCTGTAGACAGAATAATAAAAGGAGAAATGGTTTTATTGTAGAAGGAAACGGCACTGTGATGGCTAGTTAATTTAATTCCTACAGAGAAAAGATATAACCTTTACATAACAGTATAATTAATCTATCATTTATTCTCCTGAGATTTGACATTCTTTTTTTTTTTTGTTAAGATATTAATAATCTTTCACAAAACCTAAAACTTCAGCAAGATGTGTTTATGCTGCCCTACTATATGTCCTTATAATTGCATTGGTGGTGTTTGGTGGGTGTGGTTTTTTTAACTTTTATTACTATCACATGAAAACAAGCTCTAAATTAATGTGTTTCTGCAGCTTATTTTGCACTCCAGTGTAAATCCATTCCTTGTAATTTCATAGCAGCAGCAAAGCATGAGATGTGGTGGTGCAAATCAAGGAGCAAAAAATTGGAGTAAACTTTTTGATTAATGAATTTATGTGAAAATTTTAGTTTAAAAGAGTGTATTTGATGTGAATAAAATAGCGATTGTAGTACTGCAAGTGACTTGTGTCTATCTAAAATAAGGAAACAGTATTTTGTACAAAACCAAATTTGGGTGAAATACATACAGTATGTCCTTACTATTCAAATGCTCTCCCTTTCTCCTACCTGGTACTTAACAAACAGCCAACAGTGGCAGCAGGCAAAGGTAGGCTTCATCATTTTAGAGAAAACTATAGACTTCTTTTTTTTTTTTTCTGAGTAGCTTGTAGCCCTCCCATCCTACATACTGAAGCTTTAAGCTACTTTAACAAGTTGTACACAATTTTCTGTTATTAATATTCATTAATTTTGTATGTTACTTTTTTCTTTAGAATTATGAGGTTTTAATTCTGAGTTAATTTTCGAAGGATCATATTGTTATGTCTTTTCATTTGGAATTTTGGAAAGAATATTACAGAGCAACACTAAACATGACACACTGATGTCTTCTTGCTATCATTATGATATTAAGAATAACCACAATGGTAATTACTATAGCTGGACACTTCTGTCAAAGCAGTTCTTCACTGAAGCAGGCTCGTACCAGTGTGTCAGATTTAAGGAATCTCTGCGCATGTCTGTTTGAAAAAGGTTTGTGGTGTTGTGACAGTAGTCCATGGTGGCTGAGAGCACCTGTGCTTCTGCAAATGAAATGTTGAAGTGTCCGTACTACCTGTGTCCTGGATGAGGTGGGAGTGGGATTGACAAAAAGATTTTGCTGCCCTGATTTCTATTTCACCTTCTTGGTCTGTCTGTTTCCCTGCTTCTTGAGGCTGTACTCTGAAGGCAACAGTTTAGATAAAGGTTCTCTTTTTTTTTTTTTTTTTCCCCTTTACCCCTAAAAATGTAATTGCACATCATCTTAGGCTTTCCTAAATAAGGGCTGCTGCACTCATTGCTGCCTGCTTTGCATAGCTCAGTCCTTCCTTTGTTCTGGCAATGTTGCATGTGCCATTGGGTGATGAGTGCTTTCTGAAAGCTTTTCCCACTTCAGTTATCAGCCATACTGTCTTTCCAGTTGTCTGGCAGCTGAGTCATTCGTGCCAATGCTAGCATAAAAAGTGGATGGGAACACGTAGAGGGAAGAGAGCAAGGGCGATGGTGATCCCAAAGTAACAGGAGGTGCTTTGGAACCATCCTGTGCCTTCAGTGCACTGCTGTGGTTAGGCGCAGGCGTGTTTTTGAGACACAAGTCTCCTGATAAAATACTTTTTTCTACCCTTTATTTACTCTGTAAACTGCGTAGCAGGTTCAGTTCCACCATCAAAAGCCGGGTACAGCCCGTTGTGTCGGAGTGGCCGGTTTGAGCGCAGGCTGATATGAGCTGCGTCTCCACTAGATGGAGTTCCCGGTACGGCTCTGCACGGAGCGCCGGAGCGGAGAACCCCCCGAGGGGAGCGGGCGCGGGTGTCAGGGGGGAAAGAGGGCTCCTCGGCTTGGGTGATAACCTGGCTTTCTACAGGGAGAAATCACGAGTAAATCAGTACTGATACAGTGCTGTAAACTCGCACAGAATTAAATCAGGATCAGGTTGTTAGGCCTGTCCTCTTGCCATCCTTTCCCCTCCCCAGTCCCCCCGCCCCCTCTTGCTTTCTACAAAATACCTACATACTGTAGGTCAGGAAAATGAGATGTGTCAAGGAATATACATCATCTGTTTGGAAGTGTCTCTAGTTTGGAAGTGTCTCTAACTCCTTAAGGGCTGAACATACTCATTTGTTTGTTTGTTTGTTTATTTATTTATTTTCTTACCTTCCCCGCTCCCCCACCCCAAACACATTGCTGGGAATAAGGGCTCTTGGCTTCTCATGGTGTGAAAAATCTAGATAGTTAATGTTGAATGCTTATGAAATATGTATTAAGTGGTGCTGAAGAGCTTAACAGTACTACAGAGTCTTTGTAGACATTAGGTATGAAATACTGGAGAAGTCAATGGACATAACACAGTGCTTAATAGAAACAGAAAATTAGTGATTCGTATTTGCCTGAGCTAAGCATGAGCCTCTGTAATGTCTTGATCTTTGTGCAAAGACCTAGTAAGAAGAGCAATCTTAACAGAAACCTTAAATGAGAAATAGAGATTTTCATGACAAGCAAATATCACTGGAAGGATGAGATGTTGCCCATTCCTTGCAAAGAAGAGAGATAAAGCCTTTTATTTAGTTTTCTTGACAAATAAATTGTTTAAAAACATCAATGATATCTCCCTAGTTTATTTTAAAAAGCCATAACACACGTATATTAGGAAATAGAATACTACGTGGAATAAAGGCAAGTGTATTAATGATTGCTAGTAATTTTTCAAAATATGTTAATGAAGCATTCTTTTTTTAAGCTCACTGTATGCTGCTTTTCGTGGTTTGAAGTCCGGAGATCTATTTTTCCATGTGGTGTTAGAAAAGGAGTGTTTTGAGAAAGCACTGCACTATTAGCTTCTATACCACTTGCCTGAATTGTTTTTATAGTGCATCAACCATTTTATAAAGTTGAGAAGAAAATATATTCTTCATATGGATAATGTAATATGCAGATGTGTTTGGGTTTTTTTTTTTTAATGCTTGATGTCTGGAGGCATACAATCTTTATAATACTGTATGCTTTCTATATGTGTAAATTTGTTAGTAGAAGGTACTACTGAGATAAGCTTGAAGTGTAAAATGTTGTGTGGTTTTGCAGGTGATCTCTTTCAGATCTTTTTTTATTTGATAGAAAAGGTTTGACTGATTAGGCAGTCTGCTATGATAATTCTAGAGGTTAACTTTCAGGTTGAACATTCACATTTACAAATGTGAAATTTGAACTTAAGTTTTGAGAAGTAGAAGTTGACTACCAGATCACATCAAATTGAGTGGGTGATATTAAATGGTACATGTACTACATAAACAAATGATTCTATTAAAAACTGGGTTTGTATGTGTACTTCAGCTGTGTGAAAAATGCTATTAGTTCTTTTTGCTTTGTTTTAGAGGGTCTTTGCTTTCATGTTTTTATTTGGATATTCGAGGTTGATCAACACTTTGCTGTTAGTATTTTTTAAATGGCAGTCTCACTGGATGTGGGGTGAGGATGCATATCTGCCAGTTCTCTGCCTGTGCTATATGCTGGAACACTGACAATCCAAACAGGTTGGAAAAGGGAGTGTTGCTTCTCATGATGGTGGTGTGGGCATCGCACCTCAGATGACTGTTATCACTGGAGAGGAACTTTTTATTTGTACATTTCTAATTGAAGTCGCACAGAGGCTGATTTGGGTTGTTTAGATGGGTAGCCTCCTTTTGTTTTGGAAAAGGTTTGCAGTTGTTGTTAATTGATACATAATGGATAATATCAGCAATGGAGTGTGGGATAACTAAGTTCAGTTACTGGCCCAGCAGGGCGGCACTGAGGCCACTGGAAGATGTCATATGCTGTAGGTAAAGTGGGCTTTGCAGTTGCGCACATTGATTTCTGTAGAATAAGGGAAAAATAGTTATTAATAATTTGCAGATGAGATATTGATGGGGCATATGCTGTTCTGTGAAATTGCATAGTAGTTAGAGCGATACTCACTGTGCGTGAGGATAGAAGGTCAGATTGTGTACAGTCATTCATGTACCTTTGGCAAATTTGTGGTGGTACTTCCTGTATATATAGCCATAACTTGGAATGTGGTTTTGATTGATGGGTTGGGTTTGTTAGAAGAGTGTGTATAAACAAGGAAATGGCTTTAAAGAAGAGACATTGATTTTATTTTTATAAAAATAAAACACATTTTGTTACCTTTTTTCTTTTTAGACATAATGACAAGTTATCCTTGGAAGGTATGAAAATTGGTAATGACTTTCCCCTGCATCTCCTGAAGTAGCATAGAAGTAGCAGGCTAAAGAATTCTATTTCTTTTTTAGATCTCTCACACTACTGAATTATGTATGTCTATCTATTGTTTCTCTGTGTATAGATGATTTGGATAGTTAAAACATTTATGTTCTTGTTTTAAGAATATGAATATACAAATGTAAGGTATTCTTAGCATTTGTGGATCATATTTTTCTTACTTTGAAATGTGTGAAAAGGATAAAAGACCAGTAAGAAATTTACTATTAATATTAGCTGCATTTACACCACTAAATTCTCTTGAAGTAATTGTTCAACATACTGCTTTTAAGAGTTTAATCTGTTTTATGGATCTCCTTTTAGCTGTAAAATAGTACAACAGACAGAAGAAACTTTTCTTAACCATCACCACGTTCCAGAACTTCACTTTGGGAAATTGGATAGACTTACATAGTTCCGAACTGTTTGGCTAGGAAGCATGCTGCCTCTGATTTTGACATAATGTGGAACGAGTTGGTTATTTGCCTCCTTACATAACGTATTTGTTTTTCATTAAACATTCTGATAAGGTCTTATTAAAGTACCATGTATTATTTATGGTATTTCATATGAAAATGAGGTGAAGGAAAAATTTTATCAGCTTAGGGCATTTGCAGAATAACAGCCTTTCTCTGCTAGGAAAAAAAAAAAAAATGAAGAAAAGCATGACATACTCCTGTCAGAACAGGAGACTGCTTAAGGCAGAGAGAAAGAATGAAAAAAGAAGAAAGGGCGTAGAGAGAGTTCATTTCTCCTTCTCACTCACTCTTGCTCTGTGGTGTGTGGGGAGTTTTTTGCTGGTGGTTAGATTTCTGGGTTTTTTTGTTTGGGTGGTGTGTGGGGGGTTTGGGGGGTTTTTTTGTTTGTTTGTTTGGTGGTTTGTTTTTTGTTTTGTTTTGGGGGTTTTTTTGGTGATAAAGTAATCTGTGCTGTTCTGTATTCAGGCTGTTCTAGTAGATCAGTCCATGATAAACTGCAAAAGCATGGATGTTTCCTAAGCCAAAGCCAATTAAGTTTGTGCATGCTTGTTTTGGTGTTGGTTGCGGAGTTCTAAATGCATTGGTTTTGTTGCATTGACTGCTTTTGAGAAAGAAAGTGATGTAATTGAATCTGCTGGAAAATTTTCGGTTTTGTGTGAAGAAGACTTAGTGGATCTAAATCAGTCTCTGAAGCTTGTGTGGGTGCAGGTATGTGTACGCACATGTAGAATGAAAAAGAATATGTTTTTTTTAATACAGTGCCTGAGTTTCAGTGACATGTTTTGTATCTGCTTCCAGTTAAGTGAGGACTATTGTTAGTTTTTAAGGGTAGAACTTAATATTAAACCAGTTACGCTGTTGATGACATAGACTTCTCTTGTATGTGGGTTATTTATTTATTGTTGTTCATGTTAAACTCTTGATCCTAAGATGTGTTTTTGTGGGAGTTAGATATCCTGTAAAATAGGCAATTTTAAAATCTTCTGCAGAGTCTTTTTAAAGATCTCCCCCACAAAAAAAAAAAAAAAAAAAAAAAACCCAGGGGTTGCTTCCCAAAAAAAAAAAAAAAAAAAAAAAAAAAAAAACCTCAGGTGTTGCTTTGAGGTTTGACCTTCTTTTCTGAAGAATTAATATTTAATTCATTTGTTAGATTCCAATTAAAAATAGTAGTATCTTCTGTTATACTTGAGTTGTATCAAAGGAAAAAAAAGAGACCTGTAATATAGGACCTCAAGGACAATCTGTAATATAAATTATTTGATTTGCAGGTCACATCCTACTTTATTACATAAAGACTAACTAGATCTACTAATGAATAATTATTACTCCATAAAATAAAGGGGGGAAAAAGAAAAAGCCTGCAAGAGTGGAATGCTAATTTGAGGTATCACTCTCAAAGTAAAAAGTAAACATTAAATTCTGAAAATTGCAAAAGTAATTTTTCCATGTAACCTGATAGGGCAGTCCTTTATAATAGATTGACTAGCTGTCAAATAAATTTGTAATTTTAGATGAGATGGGGTTTAGACCAATTTTAAGATACAGTCTTTCTCCAAGTCTGCTCCCCTCCCCCCAGTAAAGTACGCACAGTGTGCCACAGAATTTTGTTTCATTCCTAGTGTTTCTGCTGCAGTGGTTACACAGATACTTCACAGTTTCACTGTAATGCTTTTATAGGCTTCTCTGGAAAACTGGATGGTGAAAGAAGAGTAGGTATAAAATTTACTTGTATTTTTAAAAAGCTCATTTACTGATAGCACTGTGTATTTGCTGGAATCCTCTTGACTAGCCAAGATTCTTTCCCTTCCCCACTTTGTGCTTCATACTTTTGTCCTTAGAAGGGGAAAGCCCTTTTTATGTCAGGTGGGAGCCCTGGGAGGAAAAAAAAAAGAAGTGTGTGAATGTGTATGCGTGCGTGCAGAATCATAACAGGCATTCAGTCCCAGCTGGGCAATGACACTAATTGCCCAGATCTCATGGATGCCTGTGATGCAGCAGGCTCACTTTCTCTCCTTCCCTATCCTCTCCAGGGATTTTTAAAATGCAGTATTTGAATTTTGGTGAGTGGTAAAGACCCTGCCCTAGGACCCATTTGACAAATGAGAAGCTGTGCAGCATCAGCACCAGCCGACTGAGCCTCACTGAGTCAATCTCTCTCTCTACTAGTCAGCAGCTACTGTTGTGAGACAAGCTTCAGCTCTCTCTGTCATTGAGGAAGTTGCATTTGCTCATCAATAGGCTGCAGGCTCTGTCTTCTTTTTTTCCTCTCTGTTAAAAATTCGTAGTTTCAATCTACCAAGTTGCCTTAGCTGACAAATGAATGTAGGGATCTAGCACTGGGGGGGGGAAAAAAGGCGTTCAAGAAATACTGTTTCTTACTGAAATAATCGAAAGGAAAAAATCCTAGTGACAAGATAGGGCAAACGTGCTTGCATGCAAGCCCCCTCACTTGTTCTACGTAGACTTCAGAACAACACCATGCAGCATCCCCTTACGGGTGCAACCTGCGTGGCACTGCCGAATGTGGGCATGTGTCCCCAGCTCTCCTGTGCCTTGACTTTTATGTACTTACAGCAGGTAAGTTTGCTTAACTTTTTTCTTTTCCTATAGTGTCTGCTTTGTCGGCATCGTTTGGGGGATTTGTAATCTTGGAGATATTTTTTTGTGTGAGTAGACTGTATAAATGTCTTCCTCAGTATGGAGTGAATGTTGTGCCTGCACTTAAGAATGGTGAGAGTGAGCAGAAAATATGTTTTAACAGAGCATCAAGCCTTTCCTTTTTTTTTTTTTATTTTTTGTGCAGTGTCTTTAGTGTTGCTGTTTATAGATGTTTAACACGGTACTTTGACTGCATTTCTCGTGGATACTGTGTCAGAGTTTCAGCCATAAAGGACTGTTCTTTATTCACTTGCAGGCATAAATTATACTTCTAATGTAAATGTGCCCAATGGCAATTTTGTTTAAGCCTTCTTTGAAGCCAGGAATTTTAAGTCTGTGTTGAAACATGCTGCTGATTAAAATCAAGCTGATTTTTAGTTCACCAAAAAAAAGAGAAAAATATTAAAAAAAAAGATTTGTAAAGCTATATGTGTACAGAATTAACACTTCTACCACTGAAGTATATTGGAATGGGTTTAAAAAAAATGTTCTGATATCAGCAAAACAATACCAATTTCTAGTCCATTTTTATGTTTATTCATTTAGTATAATTTTTGCTACTAGGGTCTAGTATTTCTACCCCTCTCCCTCCCCAAATTATTTACTAGTTGGTACTCTCTCTCTGTTATAACATGAAATAAATAACTGGATAATAACACATCATTTTTTAAACTAGTGTTTTGGAATCATCATTGTATTCTGTCTCTTTTACAACTGAGTCTGCTGTTATTGAGAGTCATCTAGGAAGTATGTAGAGCTAAGACAGAAATATGTTATCATGCATAAATGATTAATCCTGTTTATTCTGTTACTTTCTGTTGAAAGTTCAGGGAAGAAAATTCTTGTGCCTACTGTAACAAATAGGGGCATTTCTTCCAACTTCCACTACAATAGTTTATATGCATATTGACTTCCAGGAAACAGTCTCTTAACTTTATTTCTGTTTTTACAAATGCCTGCAAGATGTTTTACAGTATTTCTTTTTGTTCTTAAAGATTAAATAAAAAAGATTTAGAGCATATTTTTCTTTTTGAATATTTATTTTATATTACTGCTGAAAGAACAGAACTCAAGTATTTACAGGACATAAACCCTTCTATAGCTTTTTTTCTCTTCAATGGTGTAGTATAAACCATTTCTGATTTACAGCCAAGGAGAGCATAATTAAAGATTCTTGTATATGCCCTAGATTATACATGTATGTGGGAGGGATTCATATGTCTTCAATTAAAATTTGCATCAGATAAATACAATGTTTTTAATATGTAAATAAATTGTGTGTCATAATTAATATGTATGTTCTTAGTAGTTCTGTATTCTGGATACGTTTTGGAAATGACATTTATAGAGCAGCTTTAATGTTGCAGTGTGACTTGTGCACTTACTGGTTGTATACAAAATGTACTCCTGTATTTTGTTGGATTTGTTCCTTTGAGTTTGCCAAACAACAGTTTCTATGTTAAAGATCCAGCTTTTGAAAGGAAAAATGTGAATTAAGGTGAGAGGTCAACATGGCCACACGAGGAGCTGATAAAGGATAACATAAAGATGAGGTTAGGTGCTGTAATAACCTTCCTGTGCGAGCTATTGCAGTATCATTATGCAAACACATCTATAGTATGGCACTGCTTTAAGCTTTAAGAAACTGTGCAACCATAATGATTACTTTAAAATAGTGAATTCAATTCCATCTATTCCATTTGAGAGAAAGATGAGAAGTGATTGCTAATGCACTTTACAAAGTGCTATATCTAGTGGATAATTTTTAACTCTTTAAGTGGATTAACTGCCACACTGAAAGTATTTTTTTTTTAACTGTTGGCTTTTTCATCTCGTTAATCCTATTGTCAGTTTAGAATCATTCTGCCTCTACTAATCACAATTAAGTTTAAAAGTCATCCGAATTCCTGATGATAATTTTGGCAGGTTCAAAATTCTGTGCTTGTTGCTTCTTTTGATTGCTGGTTGGCATTTTAGTTATTCTAGATTCCTAGAGAGTCAGATAATTATTGTGTTATTTCAGATATGATTTATTGTTTTATGTATTTAGTTAAGCATTTCTTGAGAGACAGTTACTTTATCTCAAAATTTTTCAGGAAGGAAACTGTGTTGACGTTACCTATGAAGCTAACATAACATGGTTCTGGTTTTAAATAGGAAAGGATAAGAAGTGGTTTATATTTTTAAAAAACATTAATAAACTTTTACCATGACAGTCTACTTAGGATTTTTTTTCTGTTTTTCCCATATCTGATAATTTCTAGCAAAGCTACGGAAATACCTGTTTTGTGCGTTTAGTGCAAATATCCCTATTTCACTGCAACTGTAAATATTTTTCTCACTCTAGAAGGTTGTCTATTGATCTTAAATACTGGTAACCTAAAAGCTTTATCTGGCAACTTAATAACTAGTGATTCCCCCCTGCCTGTGGACCTTAGGATCAGCAGTATATAGACATTATGTGAGCCTATCAAGTGTTTTTTTTCCTTTAAAAATCGCACTTCATTTATGTCTGCTTACTTGCACCTCAATTAAAATGAATTCAGACATTTGTATTACAGCTGAGCTCTCTCAGTTGTTAAACTTTGCTATTTAGAATCTATGAAAAAGTTTATTCTCTATTTTTGTGTGTATCTGCTAAATCTGCTAGTATAAAACATTGAAGTTTTATAATTAGATATATGTCTTTCCTGAGAGACTATAAAAGGCATTATGTTCTTCTCAGGATGGGCAAACTAGTCTTCCTGACAACAAATATTTATGTAGCCATGAGGATGGTAGTTTTCTGTGGAGCTCTACTAATGATTTGGGAAAATCTGTGTTTTGGTAGTCATTTAAAATTGGCCATTATTTATTTGCTAAACTAACACTGCTTGGTCACTTTGTTTAGTATAAATGGATAAATTGTTTTCCACAGTGAACCAACAGAAGTGCTCTACTACTTTGTCCCAATGTTAGAAACTTAAGCATTTCCTCTGATATCTTCCAGATTATGCATGTATCTATTGTTTTAAGAGTTAACTGAGGAACTATTTTTTTTTTAAAACAGTTTGTGCATAAAGGATGCTTTACCTAAAAACATTTAAAGCTTAAGCGTTGAAAATAAAGTTGGAGATAAGGCCTAGTTCACATTATAGATTGTCAGTAGGATATTCACTTGAAAAAGACAGCACTAACTGAAGGATGCTTCCGAGTTAGTTAAGCTATTTGAAATGGTCTGAAATTATTTGGATGTTTTTACTAAGATCCTTCTAAGGTTAGGAATCCAGAAAGAGTTTTCAAACAACATTAAAACCAAAATGACTGTGTCAGGGGCAGCAACGAACTGAAGGGAGGATATGTGGTTTTGATTTGGAAGTTTTTACTACGTCATTATAAAGATAGGGACAATTGGGAAAAGTGTTTGGGTTCGAATTTGACCTAGCGTCAATATTTAAAGATACCAGAAAAGGGAACGCAGATTCATAGTGCACCCTGTCGTTTGGTGATATTTTATGGTGTTAGAAACAGATAAATACATTTGTTTTCTCCTCCTTAGTACAACACATCAGTGCAAGAAATGATTTCTGACCACAAGCTTGCATCCAATGCTAGTGAAATAATATTTGCAGCAAAATTTTGACTGCCCATACATTGGGATTTAGCCTATATTAATGGAGGCTTAGTTCTGTTAAATGGTACTTCCCCATGATATGTGTTTGCCTGACGTAGGGTTATTTAGTTGGTATTTTCTGAGTAAAACAACAAAGTCAACTGTTTTTTTGAAACATCACATAATATTCCATGTCATAGTGTACAGTGGTGCTGTCATTATTTAAAAATTGGTAATTTTTTTTTCTGTTTAATGATGATAGATGTGCTTTGTTTTAAATAGTGAAGTGGTTTGTACAAAGGGTAATTCCTCTTAAATGGAGCAATTGCTCATAGTGGACATTCACAGATCGAAAACAATTGAACTGAAACTTCAATATCAACCTTTTCTGTCTTTAACAAGAAAGTAGTTCACGGTACAGCTCTCGTATCAATGATGAAAAGAATCCACCATGAAAACAAACAAAAACCAACAAACCCTCCATCTCTACCCCAGCTATTCCATTAGTGCTTACACGGTAAATTAGTGTAATTTTATTTGGGCCTTAAGCATTATGACTATGGAGAAAAGCTGAATTCCCCACTCAGTTACTTATGTTATGCTTCTGGATCTGATGATTTATAGGAGTCTGAAAGACTTTTTATCACATTCTTTCTTCATGGCTTAATTCAACGTTGATTTATTTGGTAGCATTTTCAATTGATGTAGTCAATAGTGTCAATAACGGAATGAGGATTAGAGCAGATTATCTTTGTGCTAAAATTGTGTAAAGAATTAAAATGGATGAACAATTCCTGGATACAGTTTACCTTTTTTCATGGAGCACAAGCACATCAATTGCTGAATGCCACCATTGCAGTTACAGTTCTAAGTATGTGTCTTTTGCATTTTATGCTTTAATGAGTCTTCGAAGGATCAAGTATGGTAGTTGAATTCAATAACTGATGTTTATGATGACTCTGTTCAAACCTATCATGAGAACACTACCTTTCTTTACCTAGTCCATTTGTAGTACTTTGTGGCTCTCCTGTAAAATCAGTTAATCTGACTTAAGCTCATGAAAATTTTAAACATCTGTTAGCTTACAAATTGGAGTCTTTGCACAGTTTTCTTCCCCAGTCTGCTATTTCATGGCAATTTTCATGTGAGAACATAAAACCTCTGCTTATGATTGCATGAGAGAGAAGAAGTCCACATTACTAATGCTCACTCACCATCTGTTTTTCTTACAGTTGGGCCTTGAATAATTGTCCAGTAGCTGATGGACTGAGGGTAGGCAATCTTTTCAGGGTTTTCGGATTCATTTAACCAGCTGCACTGCCCCAAGAGAAACATAGTGCTTGTTTATTCGTATGTGTGGGGTTAAAAAACTGTAATTTGTCAGATAAATTAAGACAAAAAAAAGGAATTACCATGCTACAAACAGTATCATGTGGATGGATTTGCACCTAAGGGGGCAGTGTGACACTCTTAGGGAATTTTAGTGTATGAATGAAGCAGACCTCAAAAGATGGGAGTAAATTGTTGCATCCCAAAGTACTGTTAATGGAGAAGTAAGGAATGATGTCTTGATGTGCTGTTCATCTTAATTAGGGTAAATAAGATCATTTGGTATTCACCAATAAATGTCAAAGCTGGTATTTGAGATCCACCTCTGATTCAAGACAAATTTAAATGTTTACATATCTTTTGTCTCACAAGAGCTGTTTGGTTGTTTTCCAGAGACTAATGAGAAGTGGCTTAGAGCTCAAGTGCTGTAGCAGTTCTCATTCTGAATGAGAGCTAGTTGGGGACATTTAACTGCAGCCTTGTCAAACAAGGTCAGTCTCCTTTCACAATAGCAGAGGAGGTGCATTAGTTAAGTACTCCCCTCTTTAAATAATAGAAGGGGGGAAAAGAAAAAAAAAAAAAGAAAAAACACCAACCCTCAGCCCCCAACCAACCAGAATCAGTTAAGAAGGTTCCTTGCTGCTCTGGAATAAAAGAGCAGGAGCAGGTGCAAAGGAGCTTCCATGTGGCAGAAGCAGGTGAATATTTTTGGCTTAGAGTCATTGTTTTTGTAACTGAGCTCTCTGAACATTTTAAAACACTTCAGCTGAAAAGTGATGTCTGAATTTTCTGTTGTGAGCTATTCATAAGTTGTCACTCTTCATTGATATTCGCTAAATATGTATATGGATGGTTATTTTCTGAAAAAATATCTGGTGTGGTATTTCCAGGTATTGCCAGGGGAGGTATGAGTGGTTTATTTAAGCAAGGTTTTTTTCTCAGGGCAACTAGTAGATATTTCATTCTGTTTGTTTAGATTTTTTGACCCATAGCTGTGCAATACTAGACTGTGAAGTTTTTTGTTTTTCAATGTGTGTATTTCTGAACTGGTGAAGAAATACTTATCATCATGTTAATCTTAATTCTGTTTAAAATATTTTTGAAATATTTAATAGGTAGTATAAATGAAAGTGATGAAAATTGTGACATTAGAATTTATCACCTTGCTTTATAGAGTTAGAATAATGTTAGTGGAAAGGAGAAGTCAACACCCTCTAAGAATCCTTCAAGCTTTGCTGCCTTTTAAAGGTGTATGTGCGATTGATTTATCAGTTTTTAAGTGTGATGTGTAGAACAAGAGCTCTCCTGAGGAACTCCTGTCATTTCTCTGCTGGCATTGCTCATTTACCTCTGAGTTGCCTAGTGGAGCGCCATTGACTTCTTTTACATTTTGCTTCCCCTCCTACTCTGTCAGTGCACCAGCCCAGTGAATTTAATTAGAGAAAATAGCATATCTAACGTCTGTAGTATCCTGACTAGTTGTATCTGGGCCTTTGGTCTTTTGCACTGTAGCAGGCTCCAGCTGTGGAGAGATCTCACTGTGTTTTGATCCTGCTCTTTCTCGTTGTGTTGAACACATGCAGAATCAAAATTAGATACTGTAGTAAGAACTGAAGCATTCAGTGAATTATTTTTTGTTCACAGTGAGTCACTGTTTTTTATTTTTTTTCCCCAGACAAGGAAAGAAAGTGTGTGGTACTTTCAAATTGAAATATTTAATGAATAAGAATATACAGTGCTTTTGTCTTAGACCACTTTCTTAATTTACCTTTTGACCTTTTATATCAAAACACACCAAAAATTGTTGGTTGTCTTATCTGTATCATCTTCAATATGCCTTTTTTGTAACTGTGCATAAATTTAACAGTATCATCTCATATACTTTGAGGTGTGTATATGCTTATCATATGCCTTGCCTCAATTCTTTACTGACTTGCACTCACATTTTTATCATGTTGTTGTTGTTTTGAAGGCTGCTGCTTTGGTTTTGATTCTCATAGCCTCTTCTTTTAAAGCTATCTTCATTATCTCTGCTGTGGCCAGTAAGCCAAATTAAATAGTCAATTACAGGATTGATTATGGGCATGAAGCATTCTTCACAAAGAAGGAGTGATAAGGAGTTTTAAAATATAAACTTATGTTCTCATAATGGCACCACCTTTCCGAAGACAGTGTGAATTTAAAGTATTTGAAATAAGTTTCAGTAAGCATTACACAGGGAGACAAAAAAACCTGTTACAAGTTCTCCCAGAGAATAAGGTCTTGTCAAAGCAGAGCCAGTGTCAAATTTTGGGGGTGAAAAGAAGTCAGGCAGCCCATATATTCAATGAGTGTCCCCTCCTTTCTTCAGCTTTTTTTCCTTGTCAGTTATTAGTCTTATCTCTGGAATGTTACATGGCTGCATAGCTCAATTAATGCTCCATGGCAGGAGGAGGAAAAAAATGTCTCTCTCTTGTCAGAAGAAAAGTTATTTACTTTCAAAAGCTGACAGAATAGCACTGCAGGGGCTTCATTTATTTCCGTTCAGAATGTCATTATTGTGTAATGCAGAGGGACTTCTGCATGCATTGCAGCCTTATTCTTGTAATCTTTAGTCTGCTGGATGGCGGCATGAGCGTAAAATGGCACACCGGAATGTTTCCCTGTTCTGACTTCAGCTCGTTCACTTTTGCAAAACTGCATTCTAAGTGTCTTAAATATTTACTGTTTAGATGGTGATAAATTCATTTGTCGGTGGTGCTGGTACTTGATACATTCAGAATCATGCTCTGGCCTAGCTGAAAGACTGATTGTATCCTTAGTTACCTTTATAATGCGTGTCATTTTTCCTGATGGGTAGCATATAGTTTGAGACTGCTTTTTCAGCATTACTGTCTCTCTGTCATACTCTTTAGTTTTTCTAAATATAGCCCCAAAAGGAATATTTTAATGGCAAATGTTTTATAAAGGCTACTTGCTGTTTAATTTCGAAGTCTGAAAAAAAATTGAACTTTTTTTTTGTTGTATTTCGTGTACTTCAGAGACAAGATAAGTTCAGTGTGTTTTACTGCAAAAATACAGGAGCATTCAGAAATTGCTGTTCCAAGAGTTTCAGATTTTTTTTCCCCCCCCTTCCTGTTGCTACCATCTTTTCCAGCTCCACTTAGAATACCATGCTTAGCACATGCACATGACGTTGCCTGTTACTCTGGGGAAAGATTTTTGATATTCCTACATTAAAAACACTGATACAGCTAGTTTCAGGACTTCATCATGCCTAGATATTGCCCTTCTTTCTGCCTGCTCTTAAAAAAAAAAAAAAAAAATAAATGCTCCCATGGAAAATTACTTCATTTGGAGCAGAGTCACCTTTTCAGTGATGATTTTTTTTGTTGTTAAGACTAACTCCACTTTCAGTAGGTTTTTTTTCAGTTTCTTTTTCAGTTTAAAACTAAACTAACTAAACTAGTTTCAGTAAACTAAACATTTAAAAAATTCAAAATCTCTTCATTAGTATTAGATTTTGTTTGAATACAACCTGTCTTTAAATGAAGGGAAAAGGATTCTGCTTCTAAATGGGCTTGCTTGCTTTTTTCTTCCTTTATTTGCAGACATAAAATCCAATAAATTTCTATTGCTTTTGCTGGGCTTGAGAAAAAGGAAAGGAAAAGTGCAAGGCTATTGGGAAGTGTCAAACACGGAGAATGAAGAAGTACATTTCATAGCAGCCAATTCCAACCCCAAAATCCCTGTTGTGCAGGAAGGCTTTCCAGCTCACACAGGAAATTCAGCCATTGCACAGCATCGTATTAATGATTTATACACACCACACCACTGCTTTTGTTCACTAGCAGAGCCGGGTTGTGTTAATAAAGGAATTTCAGGGAAAAGGGTCCCAGCATGCTGAGTTGTTTTGCTCAATGCAGTGGATGCTGCCTTCATAAATCAAAGGAATTTAGTGCTTTGCAATCTTTCAGAGCTGCTGAGGGTGGGTTGCGTTGGTTTGGTGGTTTGTTTGTTGTTTTTTTTTTTTTTTCCAATCTAATTCACCTAGGAATATTTTCATTTCTTTTCTATAAAGAATGAATGAACTACTGAATGAGATCTATCTCAGCTGTTTTAGGCTTGATTGGTTTGCTTCACAGTGGCATTATACTTCCATTTGTTTTCCATTTGGTATTTATGCTTTATGGTGTTGTCTATGGAAAGAGGCTAGCATGATTTTATTAACATAAAGAGATGCAGATCACATTATAGTCTGTCTTGTTTCTTAGCTAACTAAATAAAATGTAAAGGCAAAATGTGTTTGTACTAAACAAAGGAATTTTGTATTATTTATCAAAAAAATTACTAACATTCAAGCATTTATAATTTTAAAATCAAGATAATTTTTTATTGGCAAAACTATGCTTGCATGTGCTCTTGTGATACATGTGAGTTTTAATTTTCAAAGTTGTTTTTTTAAATCTGGAAGATTTGTTTCCTAATAGCAACTACAGGATTGGGTACTTTAGTTTTGTATTAATTCACATAATGATTCTTTTCAAATAGTGGATCAGTATTGATATTACTAAAGAAAATATGTGTCTACATTTGATTATAGAAGTGAAGATGAAGGATTTTTAAAAAGCTCTCAAATTCTGATGTGAAGTAGATTATTAAACCATGTTATAGGACACTCTCCTAGAAAATAAGCATGTTGATACTTATAATCTAATCTTTCCATTGCTGCTTTACAAAAAGGGGTGGAGGTAGAAAATAATTACAGGGAACATGTTTTGCCATCAGAGGGAATCTGGCTTTCCAAGGGAATCTTAAGAGTTTGTGTTACATAGCAGGCACTGTTTTTCATCTATTTGAGTCATTCAGAGTCCTTGACTGAGGTAGCTTTGCGTACAGAAAATGTGACTGCCCTGTCCTGGCTTTTTTACAATAGAAAATATGATTCCCTCCTGGCTTTATGAAAGTCAACAATGTGGGAAGCAGTATTGCAGAAGTTAAAGCTACTTATTGCTGAGAGGAATTTTTTTTTAAGAGTTTGTTCTGTTGTCTGAAGGCAGGTAAATACTGCCCTCTCCATTTTCATCACTGGTTTAAATATCACAGATTAATATAAGACAGGTGACCAGTAAATGAGGTTTATGTTTATACAGTACCATCTTTGTATTTGTTTGTCCTCTATTATTTGGGTGCATGAGTGTTTCATTGTATTTAATTATGTCTGTGAGGCACAAGACAACAGTCAACATCTGCTCTATTGTTCCCTTGGTTTACAGATAGCTTTGATGGGCTGTTAATCTATTTTTCAAACAGAACACAGGGAAACAAGCTGCACCCATATTATGTAATTTTGTAAAGGTACATTACGTAATTAGTTGTCTAGTATTTGCACAATAATATTTTATTTTGGTTTAATAAATGCTACTGCATTAAAAATATATCATTATCTCAGGCAGTTTTTATTTAATAGTGAATTTCTAGTTTATAATATATGGGTTAAGTTGATTTCACCACTACTGAATTGATTATATTTAAATATAATGCTTTTGAGTTGTGAATGTAGTACAGAAATTAGAAATGTGTAGTTACTTTCCTTTATTACTGGAACTGCTACTGATGAACTCTTACTGGTTACAGAAAAAGTATTAATTAACTTTTATTTTTGTGCAAAAGTTTACACAGTTGCCAGAGCATCGGTTGGGAAGGCAATGCTCAAACTGCATTTACTCTCGCAGACCTTACTTAGGGCAGAACAGCCCTCGATATTCCTCTGCCAGGAGAAGTTGTACTGTACAAGCAGGGAGACAACACCATGGAACTTGACTCTTCTACAAACGGATTTCCTGTTGGAAGAGGGCTTGTTTCATTACCTGTTTTGAATTTTGTTTGTGTGTTTGTTTTAACATACCTGTCAACTGGTTTAAGGTTCTTTTTGTAACACTATGTCCACTATGCTCTCTCAGGATGGATGAAGGTATATCACTGGAAAATTCCAACTACACAGCATGCGAATGGGTTTGCCTCAAAAATAAAATGTAGAAGAAAATTTTCCAGATGCTAATCATAAACAAATCATTAAATTAGGCCTTTTGTAGGTTTTTTTTATCATCACAGAAAGTCACCTGTTAAACACGTTTAAGAAAGAACATGAGTTAGTAGCATTTTCATGGGTATTGAGCTGCCAGTATATACTGTTATAGAGCTACAGCTATCTATAGCTGTTTCTTACATAGGTACATTTGAGGCCTTTGAAATGCTGTTAGTGTAATGTGGTTGTTTTGCATACACAGGTTTTCCATTGAAATAAATTTGTTCGATGTTGTTTTAGCATTAGCTAAACTACTCCTTGTATGTACCTAAAGAACTGAATTCAAGGGGGAAAAAATGTAAAAAAAGCATAGTTACCAAGAAAAGTGTGCATTATTAACTCATGTAGGACTGATGTTCCAGGTGCTTGTTTAAATGTCATTTTGCAAAATGGCACTCGGTTTTTAGCATAGAATGAAAATACACCCCTTTTTTGTGCAAGGACTTGTTAGAAGTACTTTGTAATCTCCCTCTCGCCTGTCCATGTGCATCAGCAGCAAAAGCTGTGAACATAAAACGGGGATTTCAAATCTGTTCCTTAAAGTGTCAGTAAATGCTCCTCAAGAGATTTGGAGGGTTACACCTGTGGTTTTGACTTCCCACAAACATGTGACAAATGGGAACTCAAATGGGAACTTCTAAATACAGTTGTCTAAAAACCAAAGGAATGCCAGTGCTGTTTTTAGGGAACTTTGTTTTCAAGGTGTTTTCAGAAAACTCCTTTGGGATGGAAGGGGCGGTGGAACTGTGGTTTTGTTTGGTGTTTTTTCTGTAGTGTTTATGGCTAAATGGTTTGTTGGGGTGTGTCTGGGTTTTAGGAACTGCTCGTTATAAACAAACACAAATGTTTGTATACAACCAAACCATGCAGGTGGCTTCAAATGCGTGTGAGGGAATGGAGCATTCTGGGCTTTTTTTTCTGGTATGCAATGCAGAGATGGATTTTAATGGGAGAGAAAACCAGGATCAGAATTTCTGCTGGGATAGATCAACACGGTTTATTGGCTTCCACTAAGGATGTGCTGTAAAAGTAATGCATTGTACAGTTTATGTGCATTTTCTCCCATCATCATATTCTTGTATATTTTGCTTGAGAAAAGTTTTAAGTGCTTATTTACACTAAAGTTATGCAAGCGATGTGTGCCCACTTCCAGCAGAAAATGAACTGTTTTATGGAAGCTGTTTGGGAAGGTGTTGCTTTCAGAGGTTTGTGAAGGAAGCTGAGTTACAGCAGGCGGCATCTGACCTGTGATAGTGGTGGACACTGGTTACTTGCATAGCTTCCCAAGGAGTTAGGGCTACGGAGTACAAAAGTGTTCAGTATTTTGTTTGTATGATCTTAAAGAGCTAACCAGGGCTGGACAGTAAAGGATAATGATTCAGGAAGTCTAGCTATTTTACTAGTACCACAAATGGCCGAATAGATCAGTAGACAACAACAAAGGTAGTTAACTTCCATTGCTTGTGCAGTAGCCCTAGATTACACAAGCAGCTAAGGAAGCACGCTGTGAAGCAGCATTATCATTAAGAAAAAATTTGAAGGAATTATAAAAACCTTTGAAAATAATTTCTATAAGAATTCACTAGTCTCAGCTGACTCATTATCCTGAAATCTGACAGTACTGTAGAAGCAGTGTCATTGCAATATCAGAGACATGTTCCAATAGTAACATTTATAATCCAGATGTACAAAAGTTATGTTTGTGGGAACAACTCAGTGCAGTTCATGTTTGTTAAGCAACATAAGTAAAAACTTGTAGGGGAATGTTACATTTTTTATTTTATTTTTTTCCTGGTGTTCAGTAAAATGCATTTTGGTGTGTTGCTTTTTTTCTAAACAATATCATGGGTTGCATTTTATGGGTTAGGGACAGATCACTTGAAAAATATTGAGGAAAGATAAGATGCTCTTAGTCAAAGAGTTTGAGTTAATTTTTTTATGTCTGATCCTCTTTTGTTGCACTGCAGGAGAATTGGGCACATCTCAGGTCTTAAAAGGAGACTACTTAGTCTTTGTCTTAGTTCTTGCAGCAATAAAATCTTACTCATATGCAACTAATAACCGTAATATAAGCTAAATTCAGCTAAAGTACTGATTTCAATAAAAATAGAAATAATCCTCTTCTGTTGTCCATCTCTGTACAAGTTTACACCTGTCCTTTGCTGTTGCCCTCCTGGGGCACTGACAAAGGTTGATTAAAACCTAAATGAAGGGAAGATTAAAAAGGCCATCCTTTCTGAATTCCCTTCTAGTATCAAATGGAATTAACCAAAAGTAAAAAAGTTGATAAGTGGATGACAGGAAAGGCTCTTACCATCTGGCATTGATACAACAGTGTTCTTCAGTGCTCATCTTATCCTCTTCTGTTATTCTGATCAGTAGCACAATCCCTGAAGGTTTACATTGTTCTGAGGAAGTTGTGAGAGGTAACACTGGAAATCAAGTATGCACATGAATTCAGTACCCACTGTGGTTGCTGCAGAAAATCACCTGTTTGATAGAGTAGTTATTTAGGACTGGAATGTATAATGAATATGTAGAATATTGTCTAAGAGGTCTTGGGGGAAAGGAGGAAAGAAAACGTGATTCTTTTTTTTTTTTTTTAAGATGAAATCTATTTACTGTATTACCAGGAAGTTTTCTTGAAGCTTAATCCAGGGAACTTTACTCTTTCAAAGTAGTTTCCCTGTGTATCAGCTCTTTACATGAAGGTGCCTGCAGAGAGTACGAGAGCAATTCCACTCATTGACCTGACCTTGGTCGCAGACCCTTAGTCTGTGGGCAGAAGAGATCTAACCCGTCTCGGGAAAAGGCAGGTACTCCTGTGCTATGTAATCTGTTGGCTGGATAAGCCATGCACAGCAGCTCCTGTAAGACATCAGACTGAGTTTAGGAGTGGTGGCTGAATTGCTGAACATTGGATTGAGTGTGTCTCCAAACGGTTGCATTAGGAGATACCTTCAAGACTGAACAGGCTTCAGATATAAAGTACCAATGAAGTTGAAAAAGCTTTCTAACTTTGTGGTATTCAGATTTGGACACAAACTTTGTATCAACTGTAGCTTCTAATGCTTTCAGCCAAAACCTGCCTGCCTTAGATGCTCCTAGCTTGTAGTTCTTGGCTAAACTTCAGTACTTAAAATCTGTTGCTGATGTCTTGAATAGAGCTGAATTATAGCTTGCATTACATCTATTGCAGTCAAGTCTTGATATTTAATCTCTGGAGAATGTGAAACTTGTCAGTTCTGAGCAGAAATTCCCTCTGATCCCTTTAAAGACCTGGAGGGTCTTTATTATTTTGGGGTTTGAATAGGTTATTTCTCCAAGGCACCCTGTTTACTTAGGATGTCTACCCTGTGCTGGTTTCTGCACTCAGACCATTGCACTTGGCATAGTAGGGTGCTTGAATGATGTGTTTATGCAGGCAGGAGGCATGATTTAATACCATCTCATGATTCACCATGCAGTTCTATTAATATGAACTTTACTCAGGGGAATGAGTAGCTGTTCCTTGTCAGCAAATCCCGTGTGTATTAGGGGAGTGAAGTTGTATTGAAAGATCCTCACAGTGATACTCTGCTGTTCCCAAGGGAAACAAGTGAAAACTGTACTTTGATGAATAATGAATGTGCTAATTGGGGTCAAGAAGAAGTCATAGCTTCCTATGATACAGCAGTCAGAGTAGCCTGACTACAGCAATAAAGAGAAGTCTGTCTGACCAGATTTGGCAATAAAAATATGTTGCTATCTGTTCTCTCCACTCAACCAAAGCCTGATAGATGACAGTGACAGGCAGGTGGCTTGTCTGTTCTAGAATACACCGTTATGTGCCTGAGATCCTGTTTCATGCATGCTGGTGTCAACAAGAAGATGGCTGTGAACTGATACAGAGTGAGACTGGTTGTGTGCTCAATTATTGGCAAAAATCCTGTGTGGGATAGATGATAATCTATCATGGCATTTCTTGGGTGTATCAGTAGGATTCATTAAGAGTGGGTATTGATTAGGAGTCAGTCTCTTCCTGATTTGCAAGGAAAAATATGTTTTATTGCTGCTGGTCTGTATTTGCAAATGAATGTACTCCAAGGGGAAGATTACAGCTTGTTCCTATCTGTTGGCAAAATACAGGCAAAAATACGTATTTCTTGGGCATCTTATAGCCAGCACACAAAAGAGAAGAACATGTGAATGAGAAGGAAGAAATGTGAAAGTACAGTAGTACTACATATTTAGTGAAATACATATATGTAGCCTGACTTTTTAAAAATAAAGGTATGTGTGGTACTGCTTATCATTATGCTGCTGGAAGATGTATGTCATTTTCAGTAGTTTGGCTATGTAACTACATGATGTCAAACAAACATGATTTCTTGAAAGTGTTCTACATTTCATATAAAATTTTCCTAACTGTTTAACTTCACATGAATTGGAGGCTTATCTCAACTTTTTAAGATATAGCAGATAAACTTAAGAGCAGAGTGGTGAAAGGTGTCTGAAGTAGCCTGGAGATGGGAGAGTTTGTTCTCAAAGACGCCAATAGTGAAAATACAACTGATTTTGTATGCTATCCAGCCAATAGGAATTATATAGTAAAAGCCAGTGTGGAACTCTGTATAAAAAAGGAAAACAATGTGGTGCTCATTAAGACATAAGAAACATAGTGAAGACCTTTACAACACATCTTCAACATTGTGATTAAGTGGTAGCGTATGCATGTCAAAATCAACTCTTGGTAGTTCATGGAATCATAGAATGGTTTGGGTTGGAAGGGACCTTGAAGATCATCAGTTGTTCACAGTAGTAGCTAGGGTAGGAGTACACTGAAGTGAGTCCTTGAAGGTGATGGCAGGTACTGCACAGTTGCTGAAGTAGTAAAAGCGTGTGTTGTGGGGCAATGCAAGGAGGGAAAGGAGAAGTGATCTTTGTGGGAGCAATCTGCTCCTAATAGGTAAGGTAGTTTTCAAATAGAAACTTTAAGTTCGTAAGAAAAATGTGTTAATACCAAATGTGCTGAATCCCACAAGTGTTCCACGTAGTTGAAAAAGATGGGCTCTCCCATTTGTGAACACTTTCTATATCCTTGCTAGTGTAAACTGAGATGCTTAATAAACTCGACAAACGCTGACAGCATCCACAATACTCGTATCAGCATGAGATCAGTAGATGTCTTTGATTTCTATATGTGGTATTTTCTACTTCAAAAGTCACTAAAGTATCCATGTTGTATTTTGGTTCTGTTGTTAAGTGTAATGGGAGTTGGCTGGGGAATTGATACTTGGAATGAACAGCTCCTACATGTACTTCAAGCTTTGCTTGAAAGAGTGGAATTGAGTCAGCAGCTGAGAACAAGGGTCAAGTCTGGAGAGGGCTTCTGGTGCCCTTGAAGAGCCTTTTGTCTCAAATGGTTTTTGCAGAAAGGTGGAAATGCTCTTTGGAAGACAAGTGTAGTAGTTATGAAAGTGGCAGCAGTCATGGTTGGGAGAGTGCGGGAAGACGTGCAGAACAGCGTTTTCTACCTACCAATATTTAATTTAATGCCCTGGGTCTGCTTACCTCAGGCAATGCTAATCAGTGGCAGCTAACCTTGTCTTTTAGAGCATGCATGGTGCTGATCTGGTACTGATCTTTTTAGGGACAATAATCTAAAGTTGCTGTGGACAATGGAAACTACCAGGAGACTTGGAAACTACTTTATTCTCTCAGTTCTGGGTTTTCCTTTACCAGAAAACCACTGAGAAATCTTAAAGAGAAAATTGAGAGGATTTGGAGAATAGGAAAGGTGGCCAGAAAAATGGAAGGCTTGAAGAGGAGCTTAAAGCAATGAAATATGGTATTGCAAAAGCTATGAAGAGGGTGCCAAAGTGGTACTAGAATTATTTATGTTTTGTGAGAATGGAAAGTTAGGCTAATGTCAAAAGGAAGTAGAAATTATTTGAAGCTTATTGGTGTTGTATAGCATTTGGAAGAACCATCGTTTGTGGTATTTTGAACCTAGATGTAGACATTAGGAAGAATTAATTATTTGTCAGAAAGATGGTCTGAATAGATTACTTCTGTCAGGATCCAATTAGAGCATACATCACTGATTGGCACATGACTGCATTGCAGGGATCTGCCTTTTCCAGGCAATGTGGCTCTGGAGAAATTGCTAAAGTCTTTTATCTTGAACCATAGCAAAACTAGACATCTGCTTTTGTCTGTGGGAATATTTTGTTCATTGTCTAATGCTCCATTTAGGTATTATATGCAGGTGGGATCAAAACTTTGACCCTTCTTGCATAGTTTTTATTTTCTTGTTCTACCTGAATGTGTAGCCCAGTTTCAGGCATACTTCTGGCTTTATTTCCTTCTCGGTACATCCATAATGTAGAGTAGTCTCTGTTTCCTTCCCATTTCAAATGACTTTTTAGCAAGTCTGTGATGAAGTCACTATTAGAACACTTCTGTCAGTAGCTTTAGTTCTGTGCTAAAGTATCAGATTATGGCATTAGACTGCTGGGCCTGAAATACGTATTTTATGACCTTCTACTAGTTCCTTAGCTTGCTTAACCTATGCTGTTCACCTTTAATACCAGCTTCTTTCTGGGAGTCAAGTTTATACCAGGACTATTCTGTCAGATTTTGGAAGTTTGATTGTTGTTAATTGTAGAATAATTATAGTCTCTTATGTTAACCAGTTCAAATAATATGTTGTATTATTGGTGCAAGAATAGTCTTTAATTAACAAGTTTTATAAAGGTGTGTATTGCACGAGCTTCTTGGCTATGATTCAGGTAGTATCAGCTGGGATTTTTCAGTCCAATGTGACTAAATTCTTATATTGGTGCTAATTTTTAAAACTGCAGATTCATTTTCATAACTAATACCTGCCTTTTAGCAAAATTCTGCAGAAATTAAAAAAAAACAAGATGGTATAATTTATTTCTGTATAGATGTATTTTATACATAAAACTAGTTGTCATGCATTTTCTTGTTCTTTTCTCATCTTTCATTTTTAAAATCAGTTTTCAGTTTCAGAAAATATTTTAATGAAAAAAAAAACCCTATGGGTTTGGAAACATAGCTGAAAGAAACATGCCCCCTATTAGCATACTGAAAATGGCTTAATGTCATTTTTTTTTTTTAAGCATTACAATTTTCTAGAGTTTAGTGCAAGTGCAATGCTCTCCCCTTTTCCACCCACACACAATTTTTTGCAGGGAGTAAGAATCCTGGAGTAGGCAGGACGTAAGTAGTGTCAACATCAGTGGCTTCAGACAGGTGATTGATGTGCATAGTACTGACCGTTCTGGATTTGTCCTACCAAAAACATTTGGGCTCGTGCTTAACCTTAATCATGCTAGAGGTCCAGCTAAAGTGAAACAGCATTATTAGTGTATTTAATCCTCTTCTGGCTCATTCTCTGAGTCCTCAGCACTCTTTATGGTCAAATTTCATGTATTCAATATATTATTGCAGAACAGGAGTGACCGTTAATGCTAACTAATGGTGAACTGTAAAATGTAAGACAAATTTTCTTTTTGTGTGGCTGGGAGGGAGAAAAAAAATATGTTGGTATAAACTGGTGAAGCTGATGTAGTTGCATTGGCATAAGTTCAGAATTTGGCATGGGGCGGAGATGTGAGTAAAGCTGTATTGTACTTCTGTGGTTTTGATTCACAGAGGTTTGTGCGAACTTAGGTAGCTGGTGCACACATGGGACATCATCAAAGAGCCCAACCAGAAAGTCAGAGCTTGGATTTGGAGTGCCGTATGGCTATTTAGAAGCATGTTGTTATAGTGGGGCAAGCAAAACATCCTTTCATTAAAACAGGTAACTACAGTTTATTTTCAAAGTTTGTTTTTATATGTTACAGTCTGCAATGTAGCAAATATAAATGCATTTTAGATGTTTGATATTTTCATTATTCTAGAATGTTTATACTGCTTGCAAAGGACTGGAAGGGTCCTCCTGTAAGGTGCTGAGTTCAGACTGCCGCTACTACTGGCATTGTATAATTTTCTTTTATGGGCTATCCTTTTTTGTTACTGTGGATTTAGAAGGCAGTGCTGGACCCTCACTTAGCCAGCACTAAAATACTTTTTAAAAATACTTGGAAAATATTTGCAGCCTAGATTTATTCATAATTAGTTTTTCCTTGATATTTAGTGGGTCAGGATTGTCTTTGGCTTAAACAGTCTCTCTCCTGCTGTTTTCTTCACTGTTAACAGATTGTTTTGTTAGGATAAACAAATAAGACTTTTTTTTGGTTCCCGTTACAACGTAGTTGCTCCATTCCCCTGAACAACACAGAAAGGACTTTCTCTACAGCTCTTTTAGTAGAATTTGACCTTTTTTTTTTTTTTTTTTTTTTTAATGTGGATGAAGGGAACTGTATGGTATTGTTTAAGAAATTAAGAAAATTAATTGAGAAATAAAATTAAGAAATACGTATGATAATTTGCCTTTTCAGATTTGCATCACACTAGGAGCTCAAATTCCCTGAACAGGTACAAAGAGGTTCTGCTTTTCTTCCTCCCAAGTTTAGAACTGAAGTTTCTGTTAAAAACAGAAGCATGACCTTATGTTTTGTAAGGTATTGAATTTCATCCCATTTCTATTAATGCAGTCTGTAAGATTGAGCAATTCTTTCTATATAATATTCTTATCCTTCTCATTCTTGACAGTACCTTCCAACTTTATGTCATTAGGAATTTCATCAGCATGTTGCCTTGTGCCAAAATTATTAATGAAAATGTTAAGCAAAAACTGTCCCAAAACAGATGACAGAAAAGCTTCCCTTGAGCCTGTGCTTCCCTGTACAAGTCATCTTGCTCCTTAGATTTTCTAACATCTTATCAAGTACATACATGCTGAAACAAAAAAAAACTACTAGGTATTTTTCAGAGCAAGTTAACAATCCTTAGTCCCACTGGAGTTATTTGAGCAAAGCTTGCAGAGAATCCATTTTATAATTTCCATTCCTAGGTGAAAGAAATCTTCTTTCTATTCAAATGCAGCTCACTCTGTTAGACTAAACAAATAGGTAACAGTTAAAATGAACTTTTTTTTTTTTTTTTTTTTTTTTTAGAAATGAGATTCTTCTAAATAAGTTGTAATGGCAACTTGCTTTCTTGTATATACCTTTTGTTTATGTATTTCTTGCATGACAGTTAATAACTGGTTTTGTATTGGAATTTATGAAAATCCTTTGGCCAACCTGCAATGTGTCAGTGTACTGTGTGCTTAATAATTGAACTGCAGGGTTCTGTTCCTTAATAAGAAAAGAGCAAGATATATGATTAATAGCTAAGCATAGTCAGATAACTAGTGTGAACAGTATTATCCCCAGCAGAAAAGTGAAGCAATTCTGTAACAGGAGATGGAACTAGGTAAACACCACTTCATCATGTGACAATTGCTGTCCTCGTTGGCAGTCTCTCAAAGGAGCATCAGAGAGGGTCACAATTCAACATCTAAAGTTAGAAATGGTGTAAGGCTGATAGTAGCGCAGGCCAACATGCAGTTGCTAAGGTAGATTTCTAAATCATGCAACACGGCTGCCTTGATACATGAGAATCAATTACTGAAAACCTTTCATGATGGTCAAAATGTGACATTAAATAATTGAGTATCACATCAAATCTTGTCTGCAATTAGTTATCTAGAAAAGTAATTATGCAACAAAATCAAGTAGCTGAAATTAGTGATGTGAAGCACCCTGGTTATTCAAAGATTGTAGGAGAGGATTTTTTTTTTTATTATTTGTAACATGAAGTTTTATGCATCTAACTAATTCTTTATTGAATTTTAAAAATTTTGCTCAATTGTAATTCATGTCATTAGTTGTATCTGCAATGGAAGATGCATTGCACATGAAACAGGTGTTAATGACGAAGTTTGTTTTGTCTAAAGTAAACATGATTAGCTGTGGAAGAGAATGTCTTGCAAATAGTACCTTAAAAAGCAAATCTGTTTTGTTTAGGGGGGAAAACAGCCTGAATTTTGTTTTTTTGTCTCTTACACTAAGAGTGTAAGTTTAATCGAAGAACAGATATGAAATACTCTAAAGGTCAAATTCATTCTTTTTAAAAAAGCTGTGATAAATGTAGCAACGTAGATGTTGTGAAAGGTTAGAAAAGCCATTGAAATATAATTTGCACTAATATAAGTAGCTAGCTTGCATTAGTTAGCTCAAATATCCAAAATAACCAAGGAAAATATAACGAATCAAAACAGCATATGTATCCAGTGTACCAGGCTTAAGTTTAAACTCTCCCATGAATATTGTTTAACAGCTTATAAATACAGGGAAACATTTATTTACACAATCATGATTATTTTTTAAATGGCTTGTGATAGTAACTGTTGCCATATATGTGCCAGAACTGATAGGAAAATTAATCGGTAGATCTGTGGAGAAATTGATCTGTATGTGTATAGTACTTAAAAATCTGAACTGACAAAGGGTAGTTGGTCAGTCATGTTACTTAAGCTGGTCCCAAAATAGCACCTTCCTTTTTTGGTAGAGTTAGGTTTGCAGCTGTTGTCTCTATCTGTTGTCTCTGAAGAAAATTTTAACATTAAGAGTTGCTGACGTCAATTTTTTTCTTTTTTTTACAGCTGATGTGGGCTTTGCCCCTGACAGAAGTTATTTGGTTCTAGCTCTGAGTTTGGAAGAAGTTGGTATATAGATTTTCCCCTAACTTTCAATTGATGTGTTTAGCTTTAGTGGGAGTAATACTATCACTTAAACCATGTTGTCGTCTCAAGGAGTTTTGCTACATCCATATGGAGTGCCAATGATTCTGCCGGCAGCACCATACTTCGCTGGACTTGTTCAGGTAATGCAAGGCCGCTTCCAACAAGCAACTTAAGTCTAGTGCACTTAGAGTAATAATTGGAATTTTTGTGGTTCAGAAAGCAAACACTTTTAATACAGGCAAAAGCTCTCATGTAGTCAGTGCAAAGACAGTAGGAAATCAAAAAGATGGATCACCCTAATCTGTGTATTGACATCTCTCATGGCTGAATAAATGGTGTAGTTGAGCTATATTTGCTTGTATTGATTTGTCTGCTGTTTAACATTCATGCCTTTGCTTCACGAGGTTGACCACAGGGCAGAGGATTTGCTATCCATTCTAGGTTTCTGAGGGAGTCAGCATTCCCACGGCAGGTCATAAGACAAAGTAACTTACCATGATGTGTTTAGGTTAAGTGTTTTAGCACAGCAAATATGAATAGTGTTAAATATGCATTCATTCGTATGTTATGCATCACACGGAATGAAAAAGGGTTTGTGTTGTTGTGTGTATAGAAATATATCACCTTCGCAGAGTATTTGTGCACATCATATTAATTCTTTTGAGCCCTGAAAGCGTAAGATTTTGCTTCAGGGCAAGAGCTCTGTATTTTAGAAGTTAAGTGGCAATTACTAGATTTAGTTGTTGTTGTTGTGCTGTCTGGTTTTGATTTTATTTTATTTTTATCACAACTTGTTATTACTGAATTTTCTGCTGTTAGATATTAACAAAGCAGAAAGTATTCTGGTGTTTACAGTATTAGAAGACGTTATTAAAGAATTCAAGTAACATTTCCAAGCACTGACAAAATGAAACAAAACCAGTGTACCTTATAAATGGCAGTAGTTAGATATTATGCATTGAAGAGTCAAGAGAGACACTTGTGTATTATGGCATTTCTGTGTCACACCAGTGATCAGTCAAATTAACTGCGGAGGAGAGGCAAATTTTCATTTTGCTCCTTTACTACAACAGTTAGCTGGTGTAGAGGGGCAGTCACAGCACAAAGCAGATTTCTTTCCGTACAGGTTCATTTGCTAATCAAAGACTGAGTGTTGTGTTCTTCACTTCAGGCTTAATATCAGACACATATGTCTGAACCAGAAACACAGCATTGCACAGTGGCTGTTATCAGGTATTGAAAAACTGTGTCTTCTGGGACATGCAAGCTGATGCTATTTTTTTATGCAGTGAGACGCTGTAGCACACTTGAACACATCAAGCAGGCCTTCACATCCGTTAGAATTTGGGGGTGAAGGTCGGGCGCTAGAGCTCAGTCAGACCCTGTGCCATCCTGTCCAATAAATAATTACAAGCAAATCGTGCCTTTCACTCTGTGCTGATTGATGTTGAAATTGCTTTTGAAAGTTCTCATAAGTTCCTGTTATAGATTAAGTGCCGGTATAGGAAAAATAACTGCACCCAACTGAAATGGGTGAATGTAATCAGGTTTAATGGACTCGAGAGCTTGTTGGGAATTAAATAACTATTGATTTGTTGGAAAGTTGCTGTCATTACAAAATGCCACTCTGGACACATTATCCAAGCAGATAGATTAGAAGAAAGGGCCCTTTGAAAATTTGGGATGCCTTATTTCAATCTTTTTTTTTCTTTCTTTCTTTCCTTAGAAAGATAAATCCAGGCCTGTGCTACTCCGTTAGCATAGGTCTAAAATAGTCAAGCAATAAGAATTGTTCTACAAAAAAAATAGGTATGTTTACAGGTACAGTTGAAAAATATTCTTCATATGGATACTTCTCTAGTCTCTCCTCTCCCTCTCCCTAATGTCATAACTGAAAATTGCATTTTGGAATCAAAACAAATGTTTGAATTATTGTCGTAGTGGGTGAACTAGAACATTACATGGTTTAACCACTTTCTTGCCCCAATTTTTATCTGCATTTGCAGTATCTGCAGTCAGTTTTTGATACTAGAATGCTTATTGTTTGTCTCTTAGGTTTACTCTGTCAAAAATAATGCAAAGGACACTTGATAGGCATATTTATGTCATCATCTTCTAAGCAGTAATTATATAATGTTCAAAACTTTAATGGAAATTTTCTTAAAAATATGCCTTGAGAAACTGATTATGAAAATATTTTTACTGGGTCGCCAGTTGAGAGCCACAACCCTAAAGTATTTGCAGGTATGAGGCTCTTTTAACATTTTAGAGGCTTAGAAGATTGCAGTTTATTTCTTTGCATGGATTTCTACAGAAAGTAGATGTATTCCCCATGATTACCAAGTGGATTTACACCAACACTGCATATGTAAACAGTGTAGAGTATTACATAGAGATTTCAGGGACTGCTTTGGGTTTTTCACATTTTTTGTTGCATGGTTGAGCAAGAGAAAGCTGAGATCTCTGTGCAGGACTGTTAGTCTGCAGGGTTCTGCACCTTCAAGCACTGTATGTTACTTTATGCTGTGTATGTGCAGCCTTTTCCAGCCTCTTCTCCTAAATTCATCAGTAACCTGTCCTACATCCTCTGCTTGCTTTTGTCACACCTGCTTGTTACAGGGTACTGGAACGTGCAAAACTTAGGACAAACAAACCATGGTAGATACTGTGGATACATCTCTGGAAACACTTTAGATAAACAGCCAGGTATATTTTCCCAATTGCACATATAATTCTATTAAGAAGATACTATCTCAGTAAAAGGAATACAAATGCTTGAGTGATGCTGAAAAATGGAATGTGTATGTTCTTGGAGTGAGAGAAGGTAGTTCAGGGCTACAGATATATTAAAATGTATCAAGTTATGTTAAATATACTTGCAAACTTAGTTTTATTTCCCAATAAATAAATATACCTGAAAAAAAAACTTACCAGAAAGATGGTGTTATTATTGCCCATGATTTCTTAACACATCTTTTAATGAGAAAAATAAAATATCTTTTCCTCTCCCTCCTTCCCTACTGGGTGAAATTGTAGGAGGAAAAAAAAAAATCACATGAAAGTACAAAGGATGCATAAATAGCGTTATGCCTCGTGGGCGGAGAGGTGTTTTCTGACTTGGCACAAAAGATGTACTGGTGGCTTCACAGGCTGTCACAGTTATGCTGCCATGAGGACCAACGCAGTACTGCAGTCCAGCAACCGCACATGCTGTGGACAGCAAGGCTTACTTTGTGTCAAAACTGTCATGCTGTTTCTTGTGGCATGTGAGATAAAAAAAAAAAAAAAAGCCATAGAGGATTAAGTGGCAATCCAGCAAAAGATGACTTATCATGCCCTTGGTTCATATCCCAGTTTTGTTATTTGATTCCCATGGGGAACCCTTCTGTCCACATAAGCAGCGAGGGCGGTAGGATGTCACATGGAAAAGATCCATCTGCATTGGCCAGAGCATGGGACCGTGTCCCTACTCTCAGGAAGTGTGGCTGGGTGCTACTGTGCTGTCTTAGGTGTTCTCAGAATTAACAGGTGAAACAAAGTTCTGTTTATCATTAAAATTACCAAGTGAACATCAAAAAAACTATTTTGCAATTCATAGAAGATTAGTATGTTTTGTAGAATAATAAGTTAAATGTCTCCATATTAGTTTCATCTTTCATAGCTTTGAGTGTTTAAGTATTTAAATCTTTGCAATTGCTCTGGATACTTGGAATGCTAGGATAGTGATAAAAATTTTAAAAAACACAAATGCAATATATGACGTTTTACTGATGGATGCTGGATTATTTATAACATGGCTGGTTTAGGTGGCTCAACTTCCATTTAGCAGAGAAGGAGGAGGTCATATGCATTATTATACAAATTCCTAAAGTTGAAATTACTTACAGTTTCCATCAAACCACAGGCAAATTTTAAATAGAGAGACAGTTGTATTTAATACAAAATGCACTACTTAAATTTAAAGATTAAAAAAGTGGGCTTTTTTTCTGAATACAGTCAGAATTTTTTAAAGTATGCTTTTATTTTAGCATAGTGACCAGAAGAGCTCTAAGATTTTTGAGGGTTTAAGCTTATGTTCATTGTTAAAGACTTCAGCCAGAAAATAAGAACCTTTTCTTCTGCTTTTATATGCTTATAAATTTGTGTGATGGTAAAGAGGGGTAGGAGAAAAGTAGGAAATACATGGCTGTTGGTTAACTATTTTAATAAACTGGGAATTGCCATACTTGTAAGTACATCATTCTTAAGCTTCAGTTATTCTTAAGATGCTTTGATTATATCTGTGCATCTGATTTTCCATAACTGGTTAACTAGTGTGTTTGATTGACAACTGGAAAAGTGGTAATCTGGAGACAGTTCCATTTTATTTTAGGGCGAAGTGAGATTGTTGCCTAGAATATGCTGTGAAAGTAATGTTGCGGAGTTCTTCACAGTTCCATCTTTACCCGTCTGTAAAATCCTCGTTTTAACGCTGTGTTGGGAAGTGCTAGCAGCGAATGCCTCCAGAATACTTGTAGATGCTAGTGTGGTAAGCTACCTGCAAAGTCACACTTACTTTCTGGCAAGAGTTTGGGAAAATGTGGATATGTTGTGTTGCCTCACATTAAAAAGGCTTTTGTAATTTAGTCATTTTTATTTGAATAATGCATTTGAAATAGAAATGATGAGAGGTTTTAATACTTCCCATGTTGCCTGAAATGTATGAGTTGCTTCGGTTGTTTTTAGATTAGGATCTAGTGGAATGCAGTGCATAATTTCTGTTTACATTGCCTGAATTGCCTGTTTGAAATGCAGTAAGCAGATCATTTACCTTAGATGCAGACTTATCTGGCTTGATTGTGTTGTGCTGCCTTTGCAAGTGATAAGGGTCTCCTATTACTAGTACTGTACTCCCGGCACTTGGTGAGTGGAGGACTAAGGTGTTTTACTACTGCAATCACTTCCCTTCTGAGGGTGGATTTTGTTCTGGTTTTGAGAGTGTATCTAAAATTTCTTCTCTCAGCCTAAGAATAGTGGAGTTTTTCTCCCTTCTGTATCAAAAGCACTTTTAATAGGAGATTTAAGGTGGTGGTGATAATGATGAATGTGGTCTGTATTACTTTGTTTCCAAAAAAAATCAGTTATCAATGTTTAAACCTCTGGAACTACAACTTTTTTTATTTTTTTCTTTTGATACATGGATCAAGCAACATGCA
Source organism: Pterocles gutturalis (assembly GCF_000699245.1). Classification (NCBI taxonomy): domain Eukaryota; kingdom Metazoa; phylum Chordata; class Aves; order Pterocliformes; family Pteroclidae; genus Pterocles; species Pterocles gutturalis. The sequence continues at coordinate 68,233 of NW_010138500.1, forward strand.
TTCTCTGTGAAACCTATCATTTGCTCAAGAGGCTACAGACAGCTTGAAAGTGTTTTGTTATTGCTATTAACAGTTTATTTTATTTTAACCTGCCTTTGTTTCTTGCTAATAAGTGCAGATATCATAAAATACTGTGTGAATGAACCTGCAGGGGGGAGAGAGAGGAGCAATGACACAGAATCTTTCCCATTGACCAAAAAGGCTTTTTTAGTGAGAAGGATGCCTATCTAAATAGTTTTAGTTTGACTAAGAAATAAGTGGTTGTTCTTTCAGCTGAAGTAATTGGAGATTGCATTTGAACTGCTCTATTACTAGGTGAGGCTGATGGGATCACGCCTGGCTAAATATTTGCCAGCTAGATATCACAGCTGTCTTAAATTTATGAGCATGAGAAGGGTTTACAGATAGTTTGAAAAATTTTGGGGATGTTTTAGTACGGTGGCAGGTCATGCACACTGTAAACAGGTAACAGGAGTTTGATCCAGGTAAATTTCATGTGTCAAACTTTCCACTTGTGTTTCATGAGATTCAGATTATTGTGGATTAGGGTAAATTCTAATACCCTGGTTCCTTCTTTTCCTCTAGTGCCCAGACATGCGTGAGCTAGATAGTTTGGAGGATGACTTAATCCTCTTTAATTCTGGTGGTTTCCTAAATCAATAAAGAATGACTTTATTTTTTAAAATCTACATATTGTTTTATTGCTGGTCAAGATGAAAAGAAAGTAAAACTCTCTTGCCTATATATTCAAGAGTTAGCATGCCTTTAAAGATTTTGTTTGAGGCCTTTAAATTAAATAAATTGTGCATTTCAAGTAAAGTAAGTTACTTTTTAAGTAAAAGGGACTTATTTCTTATTAGGGTGAAGCTAAAAATACTCACAAAGCAGTGAACTGATCTGAACTATGCTGATTTTTATTTATGTATTTTAATTCTGAGAGATGAAAAATCTGCTGAAATGATCATTACCCCAGTGCTTTTTCATCATGTAGACCTAGAAGTACACTTTTATGATGTTTCTGTCCTTTGCTGTACTATTTCAAAACCATGTAATGCCCTCCTATATACTAATTAGGAGAATTTTAAAGTAATGGAGGAGAAAATGGTAGGTTGTTTATCTATTGCTTTACTGTGATAAACATCTATGACACCTTACTTTCTCTGTAAGATTTGGATGTCTAGCAAATAGACTAAAATGCATCCCCAGCCATGTTAGACATATAAACTGCAGAACATCTGAACCAGGTAAGAGAGTAGCTGCCAAAATGCAAATAGATTGATTTCTCTGAAAGTTCCCCCCAACTCTGCAGGTATGCATCAGGTGTCTTCCTTTTTACTGGCAGTGGTACTATATACAGGTATGTTTCAAACACTTTGAGAACAAATCATGTGGAGACCTGAGAGCAAGAAAGAGAAAAAATGGAATTTCCAAACATTTTACTTGTCTTCCATCCTAGAGAAAAATCTTAGAATTATATTAAATCAGAACCTGAACATAGGTGAGAATTCTGAAGACTGATAAGAACAGGTTAAAAAAAATAAAGCCACTGTCAGGCTTTTTAAAAATATATAACCATGCAGTTGGTCAAAAGCAAGAAAAATGACATTTAGTTGAGAAATAAAAGGTGACTAGAGGTGAGGAAAGCAAGTCTTGCTGCACGTGTGAATGATCTTGTAGATAATAATACAGAATGAATCATTCCCTGATACCCTTAGTGTGCTGCTGACTTCTAGTGAATTAGCAAACCTGAGAAGTCCTTCCTTACTCCCTGGAGATAACTTCCCTGTAAGTATGGCTTAGGCGATCAGGCTCAGTTGGATGCTGAACTGAGTGCTTAAGGTGGGATCTACTTCAGTTACCTGAAAGAAAGTTTGAAGGTGTATGCCCCCCCTATGCAAAAGGATTCCTTATTCTCTAAGCGTTTTTGTATTTTATGTGTACAGGGTTCTGTGTTAGTTTGGTTTTAGGAGAGTGGGTTTAGTGCTTGAACAGCTTTTTAGTACTGTTTTCCTTTTGTTTCTCTGATATATTAGATCTTGTCTGTGCAAAAAGAGAGATATTTTTAGTATTTTCAGAAGTACAGAAAAGCTCACATTTGCTAGGTTCTCTTTCTCTTTGAATGAAAAACATTATTTGAATACTTTAAAAAAAAAAAGAAATCTGATCTTGCTAACATTTGAGGTACAGAGAGAAAGTAAACATCTACAACTATATTTCAGTGCCCTGCTGGGATGAAAACATTTTAACTTCAGTTATTTAAAAAAACCCCCAAACACAAATACTACTTAGAGACATCAAAAAACGGGATGGAAGAGGATGCTGATCGTATACAAAACAACAAAACAGAAAATACGGATTCTTAAGTGTGCTATGAGGATAGTTTAACAGATTCTCAACAAAGTTTTATTCTGCAGAGCCTGAACCATACTTGAAAAGGTCTGCTCCTCGATATCTTAAGTAATTTATATTTTGTTGTGCATTTGTAATAACAAGTTAGTCCTAAGTGGTTTTTAAGTTTGCGGTACCTGGAGACTGTTCTGTATTGGAAAGCTGTCTATTCAGGTACGAGCTGCAGAGCATGGTTTCACTATTTGATCTCCATTCCAATGAACATTACTTTCAGAAGCACAGCAATCTTTCCTACCTTGTCAAGGAGAATAAACAATCTAGTGTGTTCTGTTGTGTCATGCAAGAGTCTGTTCTGTGATGAACATGGAAGACAGCACAAGCATTCCTCTCACTAAAGGAAATTAAATGTATTTGGAGCACACTGTCTTCTGGAACACAGGAATAAGTTACAGGTTTTTGTTTTTTGGGTTTTGTTTTTGTTTTTGTTTTTTTTTAAATCTTGTGTCTAGACACAAAGCTGTACCCGTAATATTTTTGTCTTTTTGGCCTTAAAATGTCTAAAACCAGAATAAAGCAAACTTGGAATCTTGACAATATCTTAACCTATCTGTGACCAACTAATAAAATTAAAAATCTAGCTTCCATGTTCTCTTTGTCTTCTCTTTCCATTTAAGGCATAAGTATCTGTCTCAGTTTTTACTACCTAGATACAATGAGGAAGATCTAGCAGTTATCACTACTTGGATCCCATAACAGAAGAGGATTAAAGGCTAACTGGAACACATCAGCTAGGGTTAGACCCAGTTCTCCTTAAAAGACCAACCAGTCCTTGGCAAATTCTTCCTCCTCGATTTTCCCCTGTCAAATTAGTTTGTATGTTTGCCATTCATTTTTTAAAAAGTGTGCAGTTGTAGAAATGTCTCTGTGTGGTTCCATGTTTGTTTATTCATTCAGAATCCTAAATATAAAATGAAGGAAAGTATTGTGTGTAAGGATTTACTTCTAAATACTTCTAAAGGTTACCTAAAACTGTTGATGATTCAAAGAAACTTTTCAAAACTATTCATTCTGTAAGAAAAGACATAGATGGATCGGTTTCATTATAGCATTGGTCAATGTGTACATGGAAACTGTCTTTGCTGGCTCCTGTGGTGACTTATTTTGTAGACAGAAGTTGTTAAAACACACTCAAGCCTTTTGAACACTGCTGTTATAGGAAAGCAATCCACTGCAGGATTCTCCGAGTACCATTTTTAACTGCCATGCTGTGCTGGATTGACTGAAGGGAGTACGTGGTCTTTGTACTGCAGAAATGAATGCTTTGATTTTTATGCCTTCCTCCATGAAGGAACAGTTAAAATCAGGCCCAGGGAAACGTAACAGATGTTCATAGACATTTCCAATCTGAAAATACCTTCCACTGGCCAAGACAATTGTTAGGCACAATTAAGCCCAGTATATACATCCTGTACTGTAAGCCAAGTCTGCTGAGTATGTTCCCAGCAGGGAAGCACAGATTTGGAAAGAAGGCAGTTTATTTGAACTTTCCTCTGCAGTAGATTCTAGGGAGCCACTGGGTGAAAAGCGTAAGGAGACCTGACTGACAGCTATGAGTCTGTGCCCCAGTGCACAGTGCTGTAGACTGTATCTTTAAGAGAAACTTTCAGTCTATGAGAAAATTTCATCTGCATTTCAGGGATGCTAACACTTGAAATCTGGTTTCTGAGTGGCATTTGGTATTACGTTGCCAACTGACTTTAAAAGCTCGTGATATTATGCCTTGTAATGTTCCACAGTCACTCTAATTGTCACCATAATCAGCTTTATGATGGCAACACTTCCTGATGACTTCAGGGATGTATTTTTCTCTTTTTTGCATGTTATGTCTGAAATGTGAGTTACTTCTTGATTTTGGAGGCATTCTGGTAGGGAAGGGAGGAAGGCATGGTAGACCTGCAGACTCTTAAAATCATGTATGACATGTTTATGCAGGATACAATTTGTCATTTCCAATGATATGATAGCGTCAACTGTTGAAAAAAATGCTGAGAACCAAATACTCGTACATTTGTATGTATTTGTATGTATATTTGTATGTATTGTAACTGAACGCATTACAGTTGGCCGTTCCAGAAAAGTATGCCTTCCAGGTATCTCAAAAAATTGCAGTGATTGACTATTTTTCTTGTATCAGAATATCATACGCTGTGAAAGTGTGTTGACCTAAAAATGTCAGTGGGTATTTCATATTGGTCGTCTTTTGTATTTTGCTTTTCTTTTTTTTGGGTCAGGTAGGACATGACAAAGACAACAGTTAAAGACAGACATTGCTTTTCTGTTGTGTAATGCCTGTCTTTTAATAAAATAAAAAGTTCTGTGCCAGGTCTGTAAAAATAATATGTAAATTGCTGGGCAGTTAATAAGTCTTTTCACTGAAATATGCAAGAGAGCTCTCAAACTTGTCTGCTATTATAGTCTTATTTTTCTGTAATATAAATCTTAAAATACTGATTCCCTATTTTTCTCTGGCCTTAGTTCTCCATGTAATGTCTTTGTTAAATTCCTCTTCAGGTGGATATAAGTAGGGTTTAGTATCTCGTCTTATCTTTACTTATGGCAGAAATGGAGAGGAAGTTGGTCTGCAGTCTCATGTGATAATATACCATTACCTGTATTTCATAAAGGCAAGAAAGTGAGACTCTTCTGGTTTTCTGAAAAATACGCTTTGCTCCTGTGTTCTTAAAGTATCTCTTCGTTAGTCCTTTGGAACAGGTGGACTTCAGGAGCACATAAAACATTGCTGGGCAGTGAATGGCCTTTACATCTGCCTAAAAATGATTCTGTGCATGTTAACTCTTGTGGTGGCTATGTGTTTATTTCTGGTACTTGTCCGCAAGAAGCATTGTCTTGCTTGAGTGTTTGTGAAATGTACTTTTTATATCCTGTTCTGCAGTCATCTTGAGGTTGGTATATTCCTGGTGGAAGGTTTCTGGCTGCAGATTTATCCTGTGCATTATTATTAGTTGATTCCTAGAGAACCTCACAAAATAATTTTTTAATTAAATCCTTCCTCTAGCAAAATAATAGCAAAATGCTGAGAAAAGTATTTTTATTCTCTTGTTTCCAATGAGAAATAGAGATCAAGAATGGAAAAGGTAGTGCAGTGATTCTTTGGTGAATCTTACTTAGCATGGGAGAGGTTATTTCAAAATATTAATAAATGTGTAGTACTGTGCTTCTGGATAGATGGGATGACATCTTCTGTTTCATATTTTCAACTTGTTAGTTGAATTCATTGTAGAGATTTTCTTCCCCGGAGTTCCAGAAGTTAAGATCGAGTACCTGAAACGCTTAAAAGTAGTTCTGGGTCAGAGACAGACTACATAATTGTTTAAGCCCATATTTCATAGTTTTATTCTTTTTTTGTTTGTTTGTTTGTTTCTGAGCACTACTTCTTTTCTGACCCAGCAAATAACGTGCCCAGTCCTTCATTTTCTTGATACCGTTCTATAAAACTGTTGCAATATTGCAGTTTTTACCTTGTGTTTCTCACTTCCTGTATTCTGTATGCCTCTGTTACTTCTCTCACCTTGTTGCTTTAGTTTTCTTTTTGGATGTAGCTTGAAACACTTCTCTCTTACTAGAATGGCATAAACTTTTTTTGCATTTCATTAATTAAAATTTTCTGCTGAGTACTGTTCTTCAGTTCCTTTGCAAAAAAATATGACACAACATCCACAGCATAAAAATAGATCGTGAGTGGGAATCAGACACCTTCACAAACAAATTCAAGACATATTTTTAGGGAACACTGTATACTAGCAAGCATTTAGAGCATTTGTGGAAGTATTTCTCAAGAATTATGCCTGTTAGCTCATGAGATGATTCTCAAATGTACTGTTTAAAATATTGTCCATTTTAGTACTGGGTCCCTAACCTAATGAATAAAACTAAAGAATTAATTTGCCTGTGGATATACTGTATACTAATACTATTATATTGTTAATATTATATTTTCCACTTTGTTATGCTGTATGCAAATATAATTCTGCTTAAGCAGGGTGTTTCCTTGGAGGGAAAGATAAAAGTTATAAATTTTAAGTAAAGCTTACTGGTTTTTGAGGGTTTTGTTTCTTTGTTAAATAGCAGATGTGATTCAAGAATAAGATGAAGTAGATAGTGTTAATTACCCTCCATGCCTTTTTGGAGAAAAAACAGCATACGTACTTTGTGACTTTGTTTAATAGTTAGCTAGTTAGCTTTTGTTCTCTATCAGGAAGAGAGACTTTGAATATCTGTTACCTACCGCAGAAAGAGAAAAATCAAATTGAACATGTAATGGTTCCTTTTCTCTCTCTGTCTCAGGACAGAACATTTTTGTTAAAAATTGATTCCACACTCTTTGACAAAAACCTCTTCTCTAATGTAACAAAACCTATTTTGCTGTTGTTGTCATATTTTTTTTTCAATTATTTTCATAACTAGAAAGTGAATGTATACGTTTATGTAAGAGAGGTTTCTTTCTGTGAAGAGGGATTTCTGATTCACACATTCAAAGATGTTCAAGCCAAGAAGGATCATTATGATAATTCAGCCTGTCCTCTTGAATATATATGCTACAGAATTTCTCTCAGAGACTGGCTTAAACCAGACCTTTTGGAAGATATTTAATCTTGTTTTAAACATCCAAGTAATTTTGATTCCATTAGTTTCACTGATACCCTACTGAACTGTTTGAATGTTTAATTACCCTTGCAGTTAGGACATCGCGAGGCTCTATTTCTTTTTATTTCTGCTTCTAGCCTCTGGTTCCTGCTGGGTTTTTTTCTCTACAAGATTGAAAATGCAAAATACCCACAAACAAATGAGGAAGCTCTTGAAGTGTACAGCCTCCTAGAAGAGATGTGTATTATAGACGTGGAGAAAAATGGGGAAGGAAGGCACCTCGTGGGGTCATGTAATCTACTTCTCTGCCTGAAGACAAGATCAACTTTGCATGTGTCATTCCTGACATATGTTTGTCAAGCCTGTTCTTAAGATCTTGAACGACAGGGACTCTCTAACCTCTCCAGGCATTTTACACTTGCACTAGAGGTGTTTTTTTTCCCCAGTGTCTCTGTTAAAATCTTTCATTTTGTAGTTTAACCTCCCACTGTTGTTTTATGTAGAGTGGGCACAGCAAATGCATTATTTCTATCCTTTTCGTTGTGGGCCATTATCTACTTAAAGACAGCGATGTCAAACCTCAACCGTCTGTTCTTGTGGTAGTGCAATCCTCATTCCTTCAGTCTTTCCTGCTAGAGTTTTCCTTGGCCTCCTACAGTTGCGAGATGCTATGGATAAGATTTTTAGATCCACAGAATTATTTAGGTCTCTAATTTCTTTTTTTGAGAAGAACATAATGTAGTGCATGAAGCATAACTTTCCTTCAGATACTTGAAATCGGAGCAGGAGATATAAAATTTTGCTAGGAGATACAGATATACAGTGGGGAGGAGAGGCGAGAGTTAACACTAAGTCATGAGACAGAGCACTGTGAAGGATGAGTTTATTTTGCTGATATTAAAAATTTCGTTTCAGGATAATCCCTCTGAGATTTAACACGTTATTTTAAGAAAAGCTTCCTAGAGCAGCAGTAAACAAGACACAGTACAGTAGGTTCAAACGATTCACAAATGTTTGGATTTTTTTAAACATCCTATTTCTTGAGTTTGTTTCTGATACAGTGCTGAAAGAAACAGCAATCATGTTGCCTATGCGTTTGCGAAGAGTGACATTTGCAAAGTAATCTATTTAAATAATCAGCACTCTGAAGCCTTGTCTGCATTTTTGGATGTCAAATTTTGTGAAGTAGGAGGAAAAATGTTTAAAGCACAGGCTAACTCTTTACTGGCTTTTGCGTATTGCTTCTTCATGAGCAACTCAACTGAGGCTTGATGTTGAGGTGCTGCTGTACATGTGGCAGTATCAGTTTCTGGGCATGGCTTTGTCAAAGCATGCAGTCTGTGCCTCTGAATGTCCAAAGAACAGGCGCACCACATCCTTCCATCTGCATATGTTTATTTACGTTAGCGTCACAGTGCCCCGATCCCCTTAACTTCACAAAGGTGTGAAGAAACCTCATTTCACTCTATGGCATTTACATTAACAGAGGACATAGTTAACTGCTGTAGTGCAGAGGGGTGGCTTTCTGTTACACCCACTGTTTGAGGGGACACCAAGATGGAAATCACAGTAGAAAAGCCAAAGGCTATTTAGATACAAGAAAAGCATGGTATTCTCTTAAGTAAAAGTGAAACCTCAACACAGTGAGTAATGGTAATGACATGCATTATTGGTAGGGATAACTGGTTGTGTTGACGGCAAAACAGTACCCAGAATGCACGTATGCTACCATTGTGTTACTTGCACTTCATTTTCTCTTGACAATCATCACTGTATTTCAGAGGGTTATTATCTTAAATGTATGATTTTGCCTTTTTTTGAAGTTTGTAAAGATAGGTGACAAAATACAGTGTATGACCATACATATTCTTCAGGTCTTTTAAAGCCACAGTGCTGTAAAGTCACATGTTACAAATTGTAATTAACCCATATTTCATTTGACAGCCTCCAGTAAAAGGAGGCATTTTGGCATGTGTTTAGGAATATTCCTGTTCAAGAAGGCACTGAAATTACAGTAAAGCACATGATTAAGTGCTTTCCTGAATTAAGATCATAGTACTCAGTAAATATAATCACATTTTCTCACGTTTTCCCGTACTGTTAATATTGATGATAGGATCTGAAACTCTGAGGCATGGATCAAGAGTAGTCTGTGATCAGGAAAAGGCAAATAAACGGTAATGGAAAAGCAGAGAGACTAAGAAACAGAGAAGTAAAGTGAAATAAATGTGCCATAGCAAAGTGGGATTTATTTGCCAGTTTTTATTTGTATCACTGTATAGAAAGTGACTCACCCCCCCCTTCCCCCCAGTACGTACCACAAAAAAAAAAGGACTCTTCTTACCCTGACTTGCTGTTTTTCCTTAGTTATTCACTGGAGTGTTAATGTGTTGAGGTGTGCACAGCAGAAGTAAACCAGTTAGAAAATCAGAGCTTAGGGAGTGATGGCAGTGTGGTGGAACGTCACAGCCCTTCTTGAGGGCCTCCAGATGACCCTTGCCAAATCTTGTTCTTGCAGAGTTTACTGTGTAATCTCAGAGAAGAATGAGTCTCCTCCCTTACTGACCAGCATTGGGGAGAGCTTGTCAAGGGTCAAAAATGTGATAAGAAATGTATAAAGACTAGAGTGCCTTTATGAGTCGCTCCCATGCACAGATAATAGAGCATCTTTTACAGAAATATTTATAGAATTTACATATAATTTTCAATTTATATCATAGAAGAACAGAGGGGAATCATATAATAATCTTATGATTTCTTTTGCTTAAGCTTCATAACAATAAACAAGATGTTACTCAATTGAAGCGATCATATTATCAGTATAATATTTTTTCAATTTCTTTTTTTCACTGTAATTTACTATTCTCCCTTCTCCTTCTTTTTATGCGTGAATGCCTGCATAAATAGGAAGTGAACCTTGTAATGTGACCAAAATCATGAGTGTAAGGCTGGAAACTCCTGTCAGTTTGTTTAATAATATGTTTTATACTTTGTCTCATGTATGTATCTGAGTATGTGTGCCTATTTAATTGTATGAGAAAGATTTCTGTCTGGAGCATGTGAACAGAGATCAGCTGCTCCTGTAGCCTAACATGGATCATCTGTTTTCATTTCATGACACTTGTCACAGCTGATTTCGTCCTTTCAGAGACAGATTTTTAGGTAGTTGCATACATTATAAAACTGCAATACCTCAGTAGTGGTGTTCTTTGGGAGACTTGTAGGAAGGACTTGTGTATAGTTTTCAGTTCTGTGGGCTTGTTGGAATGCAGCACTGTTTTTTAAGGTTGTATCTAGATCATAAGCCACGTTGTTTGAATATTTCTCTGAAATGCAGATACCACCAACGAGAAAAACAAATGAAATGCTTGTAAAGATAAATATTTGGTAGTCGGAGATTATACTTAAGTTTCCCAACAACACAGGTTGTTTGTTAGTTTGTTTGTTTTTAAGTTAGCAGAGATTTGCTATGTGATTAAAAATTAGTAGTTCTTTTTATTTCAGCTCGTGTAGGCATACCCTTTTTTCACTTGCTGTGTTTATTATCACCAGCATATGCTTAAATCATGCTCTGTACTTGGTGAAGCTTTGCTGAAGAATGTCAGTCAATAGTTGCAAAGCTGTCAAGCACTTTTCCCTAAGTTGAATTTACACAGGCACCTCAAGAAGAAATTAATGAAGTCTTGTGTCACTGCCCATGTGTAGCCATTTTTAATAAACTTTTAGTGATGCAAAGTACTTTCTGTGCAGTTGCATTTTTTTCTGGATTACAAAATGGATAAAAGCTCCACCAACCTCTGCAGAATGAGGGGAATTGCAGTTTACGATTTTTTTTTGTGGAAAACATTCACTTTGGGTTGGTGGTATGTGAATTTACTTGCTTATTTATTATACCAGTGATAGATTATTCTCACTTCTACTTAAACTTGACAAGATGCACAGTGCTAAACCCTGCTAAAATGGTGCAAAGACCCAATTACAGAAAGTACAAAGGCATGCAAGAGTAAGCAAAGAAAAAACATATAAAAGGATTAAAGATCAAAAATAGAATGATTCCAGTGAAACTGCATTAGGAGACATCAGGCAGGAAAACATGAAAGAATTAGAGTATGAAGAACAAAGCTTTATAAAGCTTCTGAAAACTGACAAACATATTTTTTAAATTATTTCTGTTGACTGTCTTTAGAATTAAAATAATTTATTGGAAAAGTACGTATTTTTCAGTCTTGTAATGAACTAAACACTTTTGTGCTCTTCGTACATTTTGTTTATGGAGTTTGAGTTTCATCTGCAGAGTAGCTGTAGCTGACTTTAACCAAGGAAAGTAACTTGTATCTTTAATTTTAAATAATCATGCTACCTAAGATTTATGAAGGAAAAGTACATATTTTTCAATGTTGTAATGAACTAAACACTTTGTGCTCTTCGTACATTTTGTTTATGGAGTTTGAGTTTCATCTGCAGAGTAGCTGTAGCTGACTTTAACCAAGGAAAGTAAATTGTATCTTTAATTTTAAATAATCATGCTACCTAAGATTTATGAAGAATTGCAGAGTGGGTTTACCCTAATAAATGCTTACCCATGATAAATGTGCCAAGTGTTTTATTCCTTCTGTGGCTTTAAACGCTACCCTTCCAGCTAATCCTTATTTTCTTGTACAGTAGATGTGGTGTTGCGCTGCATCTAGAGCACTGACAGAATTGTGGTGCAATTGGGAATGAGAACGGCATTTGACCCTTTTCTTCGTGCAAATGACTATTGTGTAGAATTCATTTTCTTTGCACAGGGAACTGGGAGAATGGGATAAATGAAAAATAACCCTTCCAGGAGTTAGACTCAATTCATTGTGATTCCCCCATGTTCCTTGGAAGAATGAGACAAAGCACAGACTTTTACAGTATTGCTGAAAGGATTTCTGTATTTCCCACATAAAGGATTTCTGCTGAAGTTGACACGACCAGTTTAGATACTAACACAGGTCCCAATCACAGTAGCTCCTGAATATCTTTTAACATCTAATTGACAATTGTAAGAGGACTTTCTTTAGATAAAAGTCTTTAAAATACTCCAGAACCTTTGTGTAAATTAATACTTGCTGTGTATTTTTGGTCAGCATGGAACCCCATTCCTGTAGCAGTGCATCTGAACTTGTTATTCAGGTTTTACTTTCCATCTCCTGGACATACTGAAGGTATCAGTATGGCAATGGATGAGAAGTGTTGTGATTTTTCTAAATTATTTTTTTTGCAGAAGCATTGACTACTGGTTGAGGTCCTGTGTAGATAGTCACTGGCTCTTCTCTGGGGTTGTTCTCTGTGTAGCTGTTGCAGTACAGTTGAAGCCTGGGAGGGATACGAAGCAAGACAGATGGTTTCCCACCGACTTCCCCTCTAGCTCTTTCATCTTTCATCTAACTATTAATTCATCTGTTTGGATGGATAAATTCACGCATGGAACCAAGATGAATAATAATGAGATTTTTAATAACTCCCTACATTTGCATTCCTTGTAACTCTTTACATGGTTCTAGCTGATTAAAATGAATCATTTACATAATTAACATATGGTTATAGTGTTGGCTTTAATATGCTGATTATCTCAGTACTTTTGTCTAGAGTCAATTGGATTCAAACTGTAACAATTGTTTGAAGTGAGAATAGTTTATTCCTGTGAGGGTTGGTGAATATTTGCCATGGGGCCTGATTAGAAATAGCACAACTGTCCAAGAAATTCTTTAATGTAAAGCATGTGTTTAAAAAAAAAAAAAGTCTATTACATCTGCTGTGTTTAGGTCAGGCTTTACAAACAGCTTTCTATGGTTAGGCAGACTTGTGCCATTAGTTCCTCAGTGAGATACAAATAAAGTATGAGGCATAGTATTAAGAATAAATCAAGACAACCAAAACAGGGATAATTGTTTCTTAATTTGCACAGACTTTGTTGTTTCTTTTCTTTAAATCAGGTTTAGAGAGAGTGATAATATTTTTTTTAAATGATGTTAAGGTAGATTTATGGTGGGGTGTTTTTATTTACACAAAATGTGTTTCAGTATTTTAATGTTCTCTCAGTTACCCTACTCTTAAAAGAGGAATAGTTTTCATAATTCTTATTTTGCTTGTTTCCTCCTAGCATGTATGTGTGGTAAGTAACACTGAAGGAATCATATGTTAAGAACTGGTAGAATATTTTTTCCAATCTTGATACCACCCTTGATGGTGTGCTTAGCCTCCTAATGCAGAGGCTGCTTGAAAACAGAAGAGAAAAGAATTATTGGTTTTTGTGGTTAGGTAACTAACACTTGTGTCAATGAATGCTTTTTGAATGTTCATGAATATTTGAAGCAAATTTGTGTTAATTGCACTACTGTTGTCCACAATTAGTGTGTGGTAGACATGATTAATTGTAAAGAGCCCTGACATTTATGCATAAAAGGCTTGAGGTCAAACAGAAATGGAGAAAAATGGTTGCTGCAGCACTGGCAGATGGAATGCTAATGCATTTTGACTCGTACTGAGAATAATGATATTTCTACATCAATAGCAAATAATTGTTTTAGAACTGTGAAATATTCTCCTCTCCTTTGCTTTTCTTTCTCTGTTTAACTTTCTTCCCTCCCACTGCAGGACGCCACAGTCACTAGTTATTTTTACAGTGTAGTCTTTAATTGGCTCGAATATTTCTTTGTCAAATGCTTTACTGGAAGCCTACACTAAATTGCTAGCTGGCAAAGGCCTGTATTGATTTGCTTCTCTGAGGAAAAGTGTAATGGAAAACTATTCTGATCAGAATTATGCATACAGTTTGAAGGAAGTCTCTTGAATCTGTCCTGGGACACAGGCTTTAGTAACATTTTAGCATGCTTATGTTGAGTAGTAAATATTCAGCAGATAGAATCTCAGTGCTTTAATTTCTATCTTAATAATGGACAGACCATGTTCATGGTGTCATTACCAGCTTAGGAGTGTGATCCATGACTATTTGAGTCCTTTTCCACCACAACAGGTGCTGTGTGACATTCAGACCAGTATACTGCAGTGTTCACAATGGGCGGAACTGTAGGGCTACAGCATTCTTCTTGACTTGCTCATCTTAAGCCCTGGAACTTTTTTAAAAGCAAGAGACACTGATGGGTCTTCCTTTTTAGAAAGCTAGGAGTATGGTGGATTCAGTGAG
>NW_010138501.1:0-7986 GCF_000699245.1 Pterocles gutturalis
CATCTGGTTTTCTCAACAACAAAGCTGCTTATGGAAAAAATGAAAGAATTGTAGGAACTTTTGTCTGAATATGTTCTCTTTGTTCTCAACAGGCGAGTAAATTTATTTCTAAAAGTGTTTGGTGGTGCTTTATGGTATTGTGCTCAAAGAAAGAATTAAAAGGTGACTAGATGCCTTTAGATACATGAAATATTTTGGGCTCATAGAGGCTTCTGGTTTATTTACCTGAATATAGCATTAATGAGTTAAATCTTTAGTATGTCTACTGTCGTAGCTTCTGTAAGCTACTGTTATGGGGTAATGAGTATGATATAAATGAGACTGCAGAGATGCTTGCAATGATTCAGCCTACTGGGTGTTTCCTAGCACTAGTAGCTTACATTTAATGGGAGTACAGCTTAATTTACTTTGATTTAGGGGCAAATCTTCCGTGACACAGAACGTTATTTTATGTCAGGATTTTCTTCCTCTATGCCAAGAGGGCAGACTCTCTCAGCTGAGCTCTGGTGCCCCAAGCAAAGATAGAGCAGCACTGTGTGTGGGTTGTCACCCCTAGCAGATCCACCTGGTATCTGTCATTTTGTCAGAGCCTGCATCGCAGGTTCTCCCTGTTGGACACCTTTGCTTTGTGTACCTATGCACAGGACGTTTATTTACCTTCCTGAAGCTAGGTTCTCTGTGCTTCCCTCTCACCGAATTGCATCTCTTCTGCTTAGTTCTGTTTTCCAACTAGCTGTGGTTAAAAGCTTGAACAACGTTCCCTCTATGGGCAGTAAATGGTTTATGTGTAAAGCAGAGACACTGAGGAAAAAAGTTCAAAGGCCAAGGTTTTGTTGTTTCATGCCAGACTTCAATTAACCTTGTCACCTTGTGGAAGAACTCTCTCAAGTTTGTCTTTGTGGTGCCATGTGGTTAGAGTGTTTCAGGCTGGGGAACAGAATTTGGAAAAGGTGTCAATTCGTAACATTGAGTCCTACCAGCTAAGAAGGAAGAGAGCTGGCAAGCATCCTGGGCCACTCTCAGCTGGGAATATGCTGGAGTGTTCTACTATCCACGAAACAATGGTTTCAGATTTTTTTTTTAGTTTTAGTTTTTGCCACTGAAATATAAAACCAGAAAGGTTCCCTCTTCCATATGGGTGAAAGAGCATTTTGTAGAAGTTGCCTTCCTGACTGCCAGTTTACATGGGTGTATGTCTAAAGGAATAAGTGTGAATTCAGGCCAATCATAATTGAATAATTATATATTTAAAATAATGAAAAAGAAGAGGAAAAAATTTTAAAATTAGAAGCCCTGTTTTCTAAGGAGCTATGTAATTAATTTCTAGATGAAAATTCAGCTATATAACTTATGTGGAGGCCATAAAAATGTGTATATATAAAATATTTATTATTGCAATTAATAACTAAGATCTGATTTTTAATCACTTCTGCTTGGTATCACAAGCATCCTTGTGTTTCTTTCTCTTTCTGTGGGCATCCAGGGAGATGTGAAATCTTGCTGCTTTTCTAATAGTCTGACTCAATTTTTTTTCCTCTCTGAATGACTGGGGGACCTGTTTCTGTAGCAGAGGCACTTCCTGACTTGGTTACAACAATGGTTTCATGACTGGTTTTGGTGTACTGCCTTGCAAATTCTGGTGTCAAAATGAGAGCCGGGGCTGCAAATGGCTGAGGCTGGCACAAGGCTGCAGAACCAAATGTGTTAGTACAGCTTCAGTGGACTGACAGCAGTCAGTTACCAGATGTGACTGAGAACTCTTCTCATCTGGGTCAATTTCTATTGATTTGCTGTTTGGCTGCAAGAATGAAGTGTGGGAAGATGGTAGGACGGTCTCCTTTCCCTGTATAGATCAACTTAAAGTGATTGCAAAGCACGGTCTGTTTCAACTGTGGGTAAAGTGATTTTGGAGTGTGGAGTACACAGAGGTATCAAACATGATGCTGTGTTAATAATTAGCTCAGTCTGGTGAGGACTATTATGTAGACGTATGTTCTGCTTGGGATGCTCCTCTAGTGTACTTTGATCTTCTCTATTTTAGTAAGATTTATGGTTGTTATCTGTTTTCTCCTAATTGCTCAGTGATGTTGGGAAAGAGCAGTGCCAGTCTGTAATGTGGACTTAATTTGAACTTAAGTGGACAGGTCCATCATCTACCTCTGGTTTCTTTTCCTTCCCATAAAAGTTATTCCAAACACCATGCCACTCTCTGTAATAAGGTACTTCATTGGAGTGGCGTACTGGAAGGGGTGGCAAATAATCTCTCTGAAGAGCATTTGTCATGATTATCGATTCCCAAGTAGTATCTTTCTTGATGGCTTTGTTGCAAGCAAGGTTAGTATGCATTTAATGTTGGAAATATGGTTATATATTGTATGTATGCATACCTAGTTATATAAATATGTATATAGAATAACACAGTATTTTAAAATGATTCCTGACTTACTAGAGCAGAGATTCATTGACTTATGTGCAGGACTTGAAGGGGCTGGAAACCTGTCTAACTCCTGTTGCATGCAAAGAAGGCCTTTTTGCATTGATGTTCCTCTGGCTCTGTCCTACTGTTCTGCTGCTGCTGGCAGCTGTGGCATGGTCGCCAGTAGTGTTCCTACTCCAGCTATGCAGGGCTGAGTGTGGTTTAAAAATGTTACTTTCTTTTACATGTAAGCAGTCTCCTTCCTCTCACATGGTGCCCTGTTGAAGGTAGGCAAAACTGCTGCCTGGGTAGTCTAAAGGTTTGTAGTGGCATCTGAATCAGTGCTTTATTCTGCAGGATCTTTTCCATGCGAGTAACTAGTGTGTTTGAGTTGGGAACACAACCCAATTACATTTTTTTTACATGGTTTAAATCCTTGCTGGCCTCTGCTGCTCTTCATTTTGCCTAAACCACTGTCATACCTGTGGGAGAGGAAGTAGCTCCTCAGCAGATGCAGTGAATAGCTTTGCGTATTAAAGAAAACCAATACCAATCTTGATGTGACTGATACTGGAGGGTTCTTGCCACTGTAGCAGGTGAATGAGTTGTGGCTCCCATCTGGCTGTTTTTGTCTTCTGTTGGAGGTTCTCTCCCAGGTACCAATCTTAATGTGTCTGATACTGGAGGGTTCTTGCCACTGTTAGCAGGTGAATGAGTTGTGGCTCCCATCTGGCTGTTTTTGTCTTCTGTTGGAGGTTCTCTCCCAGGTGCCATAGATTCATGACTCTGTCAGCTGTTCTGCAAAAGGACAGCTGTGGGCAACAATAGCTTTTGCCTTCAACTTTCTCCATCCCAGAATTTTGCACGTGGGTGGGACTTCTTGTGAACTCTGTCAGGATTTCGTATGTTATTTTAAATGTCATGCCTAATAAATGACACAGATGATATACTCAACTCTACTGTGGTTTTTCTTGTCAATAGTAGCTGATTACAGTCTGGATAAATTACCATGCCTCTTGTGAATACCTGGTTCTTCTTGGTTTTGCCCTCCTATTGCAGCTTGCAGAGGCTGTTCTCTCTGTTCTGTTCTCCAAGGTAGTCCTTTTTTGTGTCTCTCTATATGTCTGTGCCTGTTCTTACTCCTGTCCCTGGAACTGAAAGCTCAGCTGGGTTCTGTGCCTGTATCCCACGGGAGCCCCTGCGTGGTCACAGCCATGCTCTGAGAGGGCTTTCTGCAGGGGCAGTTTACTGGCTCTTACTGGAGCCCAGCCACTGGTCTGTGGTCACTGCCATGCTCTGAGAGGGCTTTCTGCAGGCGCAGTTTGCTGGCTCTTACTGGAGCCCAGCCACTGGTCCACAGGCAAGTGGGAAGGAGAAGTAGAAAAATGAGCACTGGCTTTTTTGTACCATTTTATAAGGTACTTGTTCCTACTTGACAAACAACTTTTTTTTTTTTTTTTCTGGAAACATCCCTTTTTTTCAATGTAATGCACAAGCGTTTCATTTTGAAACAGCAAACCTCAGTGCTGGTGCAAGACCTTCCAAATAACATCTGCAGAGATAATCCTTCTTTAGTTGATCTGTCAAACTATAAGGCTGGTGAATATCAAAACTGTACGGGCAACTGTGGCTCTGATGTAAAGAATTTCACATTTTAGCTCCATAAACAATTGCTGCAGGACTGAGCAATGTAGAAACAGATGAGGTGGAATGGATGGGGTGTGGCAGAGACTGGCCTGGTCAGCAAAGATTTGGGGGATGTCCTGTGTCTCCTGTTTGAACCACATGGAAGGCTTGTTGCTCTTAGTGATGTTACTTGAGGCTAGAGTACAGGACTGAAATTAAGCGAGGCTGGTGGTTGTTGCTGCTGCTGTACTAATTAGGAGCATACTGTAAAGTCATAAGTATTTTAAGCTGGGAGTTGGTGGGACTCCTTTTTTGTATCTTTGGAGACCTGTCAGTACTTCAGTGAGTTCTGCTGTTTGTTTAAAACTCCTTAGTGTACTGAGGTCAGATTTTCATTTACTCTAAAAGCCTCCATTGTTCCAATCTGCCACTGTGATGTGTCCTTGAAGTCACTGCAGATGACATTCATAGAGCAAGGTAGAACAATTTTGCTGTAGCTGTGTTGTCAAAGTTGTTTGTGGACTCCTAGCTTGAGGATTTTGAAGGCCTTTAGAAGTTGGAAAGATGAACTTTGCATTTTGGGGTAAGACTGGACTTCTGTATAAATGGTGGAGAGAAGAGAAATCTGTAACTTTCACAGAAGGAGCAGGACTGTGGAATATACCACTTGTTCATAAAGCAGAAGATAGTTAACTTTGAGCATGTAATCTTCTATAAGTGAGAAGGTAGGCATATTTTGTCTGAATAAAACCTGCCTTGTTTTCTATTATATCTCTATGTTGCCTTCTGGGTAGATATTTTTCTGCAGTTATTGTTACCAAAATGCCACTTTGGGAACTCTTGTAATTATTCCACTCTGTTTTGATAATAGAACTTTACTGTTGTTTAAAAACTCGAGCTTGAAAAAAAAAAAACCAAACAGAAAAAGGCAAAACAAACCAAACGTACATAAAGACGTTTCAGAATTCACAGAAAACAAACTGTGGATCAATTATTAAGTGCCTTCCCTCTCCCTTACCCACTTCCTGATGTAGTATTAATTTTGAATGAGCCCCCTGCATAGCTTGCCTTCATCCACTTAGGGTATAGAGTACAAAAGCTTTCAGTGCTGTCAATGCTTGGGCCCTTGTTACAGGCCTCTGCATAAGAGCAGCTCCTGTTGACTTCAATGGGAATCACTTGGTGGCAGCTGCATAATTGGTTTTTAAGCAATGTCTTTTTTTTTTTTGTTCTTTAAAAAAAAGAGAAAAGGAGGGGGGTGGGAGAGCTCAAAGAGGTCCCTCAAACAAAACACTGAAAAGACTTTCAGAAGAGCTGGAGCAATTACTTCAGTTGCCCAAGTATCTAAGAGCTGACAAAAAGGGTGATACACTAGTCTAACCCAAAACCTGGTAGAGAACAGTGGAGCCTATCAGGCAATGTTTCTGCTAGTTTGTGTCTCAGAGTAAACATCCTGTCTGACAATTTGATCCTTTAAATGAAAACTTACCCTCAATAATAGGAGCTACATCGGACTCTAGTACTTGTAGCATTGAGAGAACTTAGCTGTTGAAACACATGGAGTTCGTCTACATCAGACAATCGTGACTGTGTTTTCTCCTGTTGTAGAGTAGTGGTGTGCTTCTATGAAATAGCTTTACATGTGTTGAAATGTCACTTGTAACAGTGGTTTCTGCAGGCTATGTGCCTTGCCACCAGTCTGGGCAGCAAGCTGGTCACCACTGTCGTCTTTTGTAACTGGTGATGCATAATACTTTATTAGAGTACTGCATCCTGCTTCTGCCAGTCCTGCTAGCAGCGACTTAGTGATAGATCTGTGTCTGATGCAGCTACTAATGCTCATCTGTTAAGTACCACTACTTATGTGGTCTACCATTAGCCACATAAGAAATCACCACATTTTATTAATGTCTTCTGAACTTTAACAACATCTTAGGCTAAGGATAATGGCTTCTGCATGAAATACATTCCATTACTGCTAATGGTGTCTTATCGAGTAAGCTAGTGTGGCAGATAAAAGAATTTCTGTAAACAAAGCATAAAAGAAGCTGTGGATTTAAATCAAGCCTGAAAATCAGTTTATAGCTGAATGCAAGCTGAACATCTTGGACTAGTTTTGTTTATGCTTTGGTGATTGATAGAGAAAAGGTAAAAATAGTCTGTCTAAATGCAGAAATGGATGAATATTGCATTTATTTTCTACTGTTAGATGGTTTCAGCAGTTTACGGTAACACAATATGAGGAGATAGTTATAGACTGTGCTAATACCAATGGTTTCAATACTTATAAAAATAAACAACAAAAACCACCTTTCCTTTTGCCTTTAAGGAAGGCTTTAAAGAAATGTAAAACTGATTCTTATTGATGGCTTAAAAAAAAAAAAAAAGGTTCAAGGATAACATTCCCTGCTTTTAGACTCATCATACCACCAAGGGAGATGAAGAACTTCTTTGAGCACTGAACCTTAATCTGGTGGATTGTCATGTACCTTCAAATGTACCATGAACCTACAGAGCCAAAAATTGCTCCAGGGTTTTGGAGGAGATGTGCTGAGCCTTGCCTCTTGACTAGATTCAGTGCAAGGGATTTCCCTACGGGAAGGAATCCTGCTCTTTTTTTTTCTAGTGTGTGAAGAAACAATATAGCAATGCACCTACAACTGTTAAACAAGTTGAAGATAAGTTTTCATGGTAAGGAATTGAAAAAATGTTTCTTTGAAGATTGTGTAGTATTGATTTTTGTTAACTTTGCATATTGATAACTTTTAAATACCTAGAACACACTTTTAATATTAATGGGCTGTGATCTGTATGGTGTGAAAGATGTGATAAAAAGGCATCTTTTTGAATATTCTGTAATTTCTAGCTGTGGTCCCATGCAATTCAAAGGTAGTTTGGAGATTTGATGGTTTTGTCTGAGAGGGCATTTCAAGATGGTATCTTTGCCAGCAAAACTAGCTTCAAACAGTTTGTGTATCAGAGTGCAGTGTAAGATACGGCTTCATAAACCAGCTGAGAAGCTGGTGAAGAGCGACATGGGAGGAAAATGACTCTGCTCGGGTGAGGAGACTGGGAGAACTCAGTAGACCATTTTATGCTGACACACCTAACTGGCTTAACTGGCTTGAGTTAAAGCTGTGTGGTGGTTTGTTTTTTTTTTTGTGAGTGCTGTCCATGTCAAACACCAATCCTGCAATTAAAATTTGGCATCATTACTAAATTCTATGGACAGCCCAAATCTGAAAAAAAACCACTCTAGAATGAACAATGTCTTTTGGAAATATTTCATCTTAATAAGCTCTTAAGTCTGTGGAGATGTTGTCATTTCCCTGTTGTTTTCAAGGTCTAATACCTTTGATCAGCCCCAGGCTGATTTAGGAAAGCTCAAGTAGTAAAAGGTGTGTTGAAATCTGCAGAGCTACAGTTACTACAGAAGTTATGAGAACTAAACCATTAATACAGATAAAGATGTCTGTTATGACCCAGTATGATTTTGCCTGGAATGATATTTCCACTGCTCTTTACTGAAAGGGTGGTAAGGGTGTGCTCTTTTCTTTCTCCCTTGAGCTTTGGGGTGAATGTGTAAGTGTCTAATGAAATTCTTCTTTCTGACTTAACCTGAGATAATGCTGGCAGTTTGGACTTCATGTTCTGTATAAACTGCTGTGAAATTTCAAAATGAGTTCTCAGTTTTCAGAATGAGAATAGGGTGAGGTTATGAAATTGTTGTTTGTAAAATGTTCATAACAAACTACAATCATTGGTAAAGAACCTGGGAGCAAGAAGAGTAACACTCTAAGGTTCAAAGTGAGTACTGAAGGTAATTTTGTGAGCTTTGTTAAGGGTGGCTCTGAAATTTCCAATAAATTGTTACTTTAATAGGAATATATAGAAGAATTAAAACATTAGTTTAAATTCAGATATAGAATCATAGAATGGTTTGG
>NW_010138502.1:0-326 GCF_000699245.1 Pterocles gutturalis
GGGGTGGGGCCCGTCCTGCTCCCATGGGGGGTGGCCTGGAGGTGACACAAGGTGACACAGGGACAGCAGCCACCCCTGTCCCCAAGTGCCCTCCCAGAGTGGTGTCCCCCCCCTTGTCACCCTGTCCTCATGTCCCCTGGCCCCTCCCCATGTCTCCAGCCCCCTCATGTCCCCTCCCGTGTCCCCACCGGTGTCCCCAAGCCACCTCACCTCGTCCTTTGTCACCTGGGCCGGTGTCACCTCCTCAGCCACCCCCAGGGCCACTGCTGTGGGGACAATGAGACGCTGGGGACACGGTGGCCACCACTCAACCACGGGTGCACCTG
>NW_010138502.1:356-1365 GCF_000699245.1 Pterocles gutturalis
GGTTGCCCCTCGTGTCCCACCGGTGACGTCCCCTGCCCAGTGTCCTCCCCAAAAGTGTCCCCAATGTGTCCCCACTCACCACTGTGGCAGACCCCGGCGGTTGTCCCCGCGAGCAGACGGGTGTCACCTGTCACCTTGGTCACCGGGCTGGGGACAATGTCACCGTGTCACCCCTGGCTCCAGACGTGGGTCAGGGCCAGCAGGGTGGGGATAGTGCCACCATGTCACCTCTGGGGTCCCAACGTCCCCTCCAGTGTCCCTGTGTCACCCTTGGGGTCCTAATGTCACCCCCAGTGTCCCCATGTCACCCCAATGGCCCCCCCCCCAGTGTCCCCGTGCCACCCTTGGGGTCCCAATGTCACCCCCAGTGTCCCCATGCCATCCTTGGGGTCCCAATGTCACACTATGTCACCCGCAGTGTCCTCATGTCACCCTTTGGGGTCCCAATGTCACCCAATGTCCCCCCCAGTGTCCCTGTGTCGCCACCCTGGTGGTCCCAACCTCCCCCCCAGTGTCCCTGTGTCACCCTTGGGGTGCCAATGTCACCCCTGGGGTCCCACTGTCACCCTCGGGGTCCCCTGGTGTCCCTCGACACCCCCAAAGGGGACCTGGTCCCCTCCCGTGTCACTCACCTGTCCCCTGCCGGGTCCCGGTGCCACCGCGGCTGGTCCGAGGCCACTGCCGGGGCCACCAACCCTGGGGACACAGAACAGGGTGACACTGGGGCCACCAGCCCTGGGGACAAGGGAACAGGGTGACACTGGGGCTACCAACCCTGGGGACAGGTGGGGTCCAGAGCAACCCGCTGTGACAGTGGCATCAGGGCCACCATGGTCCTGTCCCCACACCTGTCCTGTCCCCATGTCCCCAACCCTGTCCCAGTGTCCCCATCCCCTCTGTCCCCTTGTCCCCCTTGCTGTGTCCCCAACCTCCTTGTGTCCCCCTCTCTGTCCCCATGTCCCCCTTCCTGTGTCCCCCTCCTGTCTTTGTGTCCCTATGTCCCCTTTCC
>NW_010138503.1:0-7560 GCF_000699245.1 Pterocles gutturalis
TCTATGATTCTATGATTCTATGACTGCACCCCCCCCCTCCCTGCCCCACCAGGGGGGGAGAAGGTAGAGAACAATGCCTTTGGGCTTGGGAAGAAGGGAGGGGTGGGGGAGAAGGGCCTTTTTAAGATGTAGTTCTCTCTCTCAGTATCTTGCTTCTTGTTGTAAATAGTTAATAAATTCAATCGGTTTCTTTGTTCTTCCCAAGTCGTGTCGGTTTCTTGCCCGTGACCCTAAGTGGTGAGTGAAACCCTCCCTGTCCTGCCTCAGCCCACCACGGGTTTAACAAAAACTGTCCCTGTGGCTTTATAAACCACAACACCTTGAACCAAGATGCCTCAGCTTTTTTGTCATAACTACTTGTACTGCTCATGTTTTTAACATTCTAAAATGGGGACTCTTTGGGTGAAGGATGTAAACCCTCCCCATTATGCTTCCAACTAACTCCTTGGGTTGTGAAGTTTTAATCCAGACTTGAAGTAAAAGAAACCTTGTAACCTCACCACACAACAGGTATGGATTTCCTGAGGTATTACTGCATGTCCATAACAGAAACAGAGAGAGAAGCCCAAGAATCCTGGCCCCGATCTGAGGGCCCCATCCATGAAATCTGTCTCTCTTTTTAAGTGTCTAGTTGACCACAATTATCCAGAATCATTTTTCCAACTGGATATCTGCCTACATGCCACTGTCAAGCACCAAAGCGCTATTTTTTCAGTCAATAACACAGAAGTTGCTGCAGAGTTATTGCATTCTCTGAACTTAGCAGTGATGGCTCAGGTGATGCCATCAAATGTGCAAGTCACATCCCCAGCTCTTGTCTCCTATTTGGAAGGTGTTGCAACACCACCGTGCAGCTCCTCCACATCAAGAATATATTGTGGATATTACCATATACACTACACACAAATGTACCGGACTCCCTTTGGTCTCTCTTGGAATCCAGGAGCCTCACTTGGCCTCCACCTCGAGAGGGGGAAAGAGAAAGGCAACTCAGCCTTTACCAGTTCAATGAGTAATTTTAATGAGTGAAATCGGTGTTGCGAAGCACCGTGGATAGTGCAAAACAGTGGGCTGTTGCCTTTGTCAAAATCCAAGCTACAGATCTTCTCATTTCCACCTCTGAAAGCGCACCACACCTCATTTTACCCTTCTCTTTCTGCAGCCATGGTTGGCTCCTGACCCCTACTTATGACGACAGGTCTTTGGGGAGAGGCCATGATTTCTTTCTGCATTTGAACAGCATCAAGCTTCAGGAATTCCAGATCACAGCTGAGGTTTTACCACTTTTTGATAAATATAGCAAATAAGTATTCTTCCATGTTCCTGTAGCAAAGAAACAAACAAACAAACAAACAAACAAAAAAACCCTGAAAATGCTATGGCGAGAGGAATGCTTAGATTTGAATTATTTGACCAAATGTATACAATTTACATGGCATTAGCATTTAAACACATAACACATTTATCCCGCAAATACAAATTAACACACTTAGCCTTGGTATTGTAGCTTCTATACAAGGGTGCAACTTCAGCTTTGATGTAGCTAGGCACAATTACATTAGCTTCAGTTGCAGCCATACGCCAAACACACTTCTCTCACACAGAGACGCTTTTAAGCCAAGAGCAAAACTACACAAGAGAGCTTCTAATCAGTATTGATTTGCCACTATGTTACACTCCCTTCCTCAAGCCACTTATTCACCATCAGAGGGAAGGAGAAAAGCCAGGTATGTTTAAAACAGCAACTGCTCTTTTCATGAAAAAAATGCCAGAAAACCCAGAGAGGAATGTAAAGTATTTCTTTGCAACAGATTTCAGATATGCTGAAAGGGCACCCCAGTGCATTTCCTCTCTCTTTCCTTTGCTGTTTCAAGAAACCACTATAGAGGTACAGTAAAGGGGCAGGTCATTTGATTCTTAAAGTAATAATCTTTCTTCATTGAATTTAAAAAAACCCAAAACAACCCACATTATTTTATACAGAAAGAAGTTAGAGAGTACAATGTTCAAAACTTGGGGTAATCCTAGCCGTTCAGTCAGATGCTCAGGTATTCAGTGTCTCATTTTAGGCATCTCTGAAATACACCCTATATGGAGCACAGTCAGGTCTGTCTTTTGGTGCCAGATGTTCTTTGATGAGGCAGCTGGCTTGGCAAAAAAAGGGGAAGCTCTTGAAAATCATTATTATCTTCTGTGTTTCTGCCATTAATAACAACATACGAGGAAAACAATGTGAACTGAGTATCTGGGAGCACAGGAAAGGACATGTTTGCAAACTGACTTTCTGCAGGTGGAATTGATGTCAAGAGGAGGTCAGACAGTGATGAGAAGGATGAGAAAAAGGTCACTTTTCTTTACAACTTTTGCATGGCCTGAGGAATGCAGGTCATAAAGAGCTATACATTTTCCCAGGTCTGTGATTCCACGAGAAGCTGTCTTCAGTGAAACACTGACCAGGGGTGCTTCTGTGCCACAGCTCGCTGTCCCCTCAGCTGTGCTTAAAGAACATGTGCCAGGCTACATCAATCCTGTTTTCTAATAAAAACTGATTCTCTTATGCTGTGGAAGACTCCGTTCTTCCACATTTTTTAAGCTGGATCATTTTTCTAATACAGATAATAACATTGCCATATAAAATAACTGTGCTGCCTTAGTGACAGTGGAGTGAGGACTTAAAATACTGTAGGATGATACTACTGAGAACATCCAAGTGCTTTGGAGAAATGACAAGAGCTGGTTTAAGTATCTACTGCCCAGCCATCTTCTCATTTTCCTGCATCCCTCCACAGCTCTTATTGCACCATGCAATTAAAAGTAGAAGGTGAGCTCTGCTTCTGCACCACAGCACTGTAAGCAGCAGTAAGGTCCAGTGCTCTCCAGTGCTCCTTGGCCCTGCTTAATTTACTTTATCGATGTAGTCAGCATAGCCTAGAGACAGCTGTATTTAATATCTTGTATAATAATTGTAGGTACTTCCAAGTTTTACCCATGTGACCTAATATGTGCTTCTAGCAGTACCGAAATATCTGGATAAAAACAGTAGAAACAGGTGAGGAGGGAACCAAACATCTACCTAAAACTATGCTAGCACCAACTACCAAAGCATATATAAGTGCACTAGTGTATGCAGGTTTACACAGGTCTGTACACACAGACACATCTCTGTATGAGTAAGCAATATAATGCCCTACTAAACTACACAGCAACAAAAGAATAAGTTATGCTCAGAAGGGAGACACATGGTCACTGTTGAGGATGACTGCAGTTGCCAAGTGTATAACAGAAACCACGGCTGCAATAAGTTGAATATTTAAAGAAAGAAAAAAAAAAGGTGTCTTTGGCAACTTTTTGGTTTTTGCTAGAATAATTAGGGAAAGGGACAAACCAGTAAAAAGACTAATCTTTATTCTGTTAATCCAAAAGAATCCCAAGACTGACTTATGTGACCAGCCAGTCAGGCAGAGCATCCATCCATTCATTCCCAGGGTTTGCCAAAATACCTCAGTGATCACTTGCATTAGCCTTCAGCTGTCATTTGTGTGTCTCCTAAGCAGAAATGGACATTTTTTAATGTTTATGGCTTGTGTGATGTAAACAGTCAGCTAACCTTGCTGGGATAACTTTTATAAACTTGAACCTATTTGTTACCCAAAATACACCCACAGTCCAGGTCTGTCCCACGTATTGAGCTCTAAGAGGAGCACCACCAGACTGCACAGCTGCCCAATGGAAGCATTAACAAGAATCCTAGATAATATTGCCTGATGCCTCCCTCGACAAGGTACCGGTCAAAACTACAACTCCACCACCACAGTACGCAAGCACAGGACATTCCCACAAGTGCTCACGGCAGTCCTGCTGGGTGAAGTGTTATGGTCACCCTGAAAAGAGTCTGAAGACTCAAGCAGCTTAAGTGGCTTGTACAAACGCACACAAGAAGCATTTGCACCTCCTCCAACTCGGAGACAGAGATGCCATTCTGCCAATTTCTGTTGAAAACACGCATCTGCAAAGCCCAGTTCCAAATAATCTTAAAGACACTACCATTTTAAATTCTTCGTGAATAGGTGTCAATTAGACTAGCAAGGTCCTATAAGCAGACAAAGAAAAAAAAATCAAACAAAAAAACCCAAAAAACTACCAATATTCAGCAATTCACCAATTTTCATTTCTTCACAATATTTAATCTAAATCTACCCTCTTTCAGCTTATATGGCTTTCCAGTCAGTTGTCAGAAAATGTTGAAAGTTGTTGCATTTACTTATTCAGACAAATACCTCAAAGCATACTTGGAGTGTGGTACCACTATTCCCTCCTCTGAAGAACAGACATTGGAACAAACATTCTTCTACTCTTTTGGGATGATGCTTGGCCTCATCCTTGATACTCCAGCCTAGGAAACCAGAAAATGCTAAGAATCTGATTCAAAAAACCTGAACTTCTGTTCACAAAAGCTATAAAACGTGCCCTGAGAAACATCTACTGAATAATGGAGGTTCATGTGCACAGAGGATAGTAATAATTTATGAGTAGTCACTTTGCAGTATCAAGGGGTAATGGGCATAAGCTGAAAGAGGGTAGATTTAGACTAGACATTAGGAAGAAATTTTTCACTGTGAGGGTTGTGAGACACTGGCACAGGTTGCCCAGGGAAGTTGTGGATGCCCCATCCCTGGAGGTGTTCAAGACCAGGCTGGATGAGGCTTTGAGCAAACTAGTCTAGTGGAGGGTGTCCCTGCCCATGGCAGGGGGGTTGGAACTTGATGATCTTTAAGGTCCTTTCCAACTCAAACCATTCTATGATTCCATGAACCTATGACTTTATCCTATAGCTAAATGCAGAGCCAACAGCCCAGTTCTGGTGCTGATCCTGTCTAGCGTTACTCTACCCTTCCACATGGCCACTCCACGATCACTGTGGGACTTTCATGATACAGAAAACCCTCGTGGACCCTGACCACAGCCTCCTTTGATGTGCACGATTTATGCTACCATGGAAATGAACATATGTGCACAAACTCACAGTTTTGAAATTGCTGCATTTTCCTTTAGTCTGTTTTGTCTCTGGAGGGCACAGATTTCCCACTCCCCAGTATCAATCATTCAGAGCTTTCCCCCTGTATTAATTTTAGTGAAACTCTGTTAACAGGGCTAAATTATATGAACTCAAATATATCTTTTTGCAGTACACACAAAGACAGCAAGAATAGCAGACAGCCTTAGGTATAATACAACAGAACAGTACAGGTGTTGTGTTAAGAACCTATATAACAGCTGTGAGGAACTGGATTTGCTCTGCACGTGGAATGGGAACTTTCACCTGATATTTCCATACTTCCACACCCTGGGTAGTGTCCAACCTGAATCAGTATGATTAGTGAGTCTGCACTGCAACAAGCTTCTATGCCCACACCCAGGAGGATGCAGAAAAACCCAACAACTACAGTAAACTTACCTAGAAAAACCCAAAACAACAAAACCACAACAAACCACCATAAAACAAACAAACAAAAACCCCAAACAAAACCCAAACAAACAAACAAAAAAAACCCCTGCTGGTGAACTGTGTACTAATCAAACTAACTGCATTGCAACCAATTCACTTACACTTGCGAGCCTGCAAAATCTGGCTGAGCTTTCCCCAAGCGTGCTCCGCTGTGCTTCAGCATCATGGCTGGCTGTCGTCTGGGGACCTGGCCAGCAGCAGGTGCTCTTGGCAGAGATCAGAAAGCCATCTAATCAGCTCAGCTGTTGACTACATGGAGACAGAGTTAAACCCTGACTTTCAATGGTTGGCCATTTAGTCAGAAAGATTAGGAGGACCACAGTGAAAAAAAGATAGGGAGCACTTTCTCAAGACTCTTGATTATATTCAAGTTTAATTGGCACAAAAACAAATTGTGCTTTTAATTTGAGAATGTATAACCTGTTGAGTAAAGTCTTCTTTGCATCCCTGAATTTCTGAGTCATAAAACCAGGAAAGAGGTTAAACTGAGAGACTTCCATTTCCGTTCTTACATCAGTGTGTGATTCCTGGGAAATATGATTAGTTTTCTTGTAGTTTATGCTAGGTTATGAGCTCACTCACTGTTATAAATGGGTTGTCTGTATAATTGTTACCAATTACATGCAAATGGCTGCTAAATGGCACAGACAGCCCATTTGTGCCAAATGTTGGTTTACACTTTGCTCTCCTTCCAAGACAGTTGGGAGATAAAAAAGCAATTGGATTGATGAGTGGGATGTCAAAATTTCTCTCCAGTTTCCATTATGCAGTTAAACATTGCCTCACCATTCTTTGACAAATACTGGAATATATCCAGCAATCACACTTCATTTTTTCCAAGATGGTGATCAAATACCTCCCCAAATCTGAGCAAGAAGTACCAGCTCTTGTTTATCCTCCATGTCAGATCTGTAATTCAGACACTACGAATGGGAGCTTGATATGTTTTCCTGTACTATTCAGATTGCAATGAGGCTTGCCAAGTGTCTCCAGATTCCATTCTCTGTTTCTGATTCATTATGGATCTAAGGAACACTTGTTCCAAAAACAGCAACTCACCCAATGGCAATTTAATGCTGTGATCACACAACTGAACCATATTTCAACTTTTTTTTTTTTTTTTCAATTTCTTTATCATTCATGCTAGGAGAAAGTATCAGAAAAGCAACCTAATATATGAGAAATACCTTTTTTCATTTTTTTCTTTTTATCTCGGGAGTGGCTTTAGTTTACACCCTTCACAATGGGCAGAAAATTTAAGGAACAACGGTGAAATTCCTGAAAGAACATTAGCCTCAAAGGCATTTATTTCAATGGAGGCAGAATTTCTGTGTCAGCAAAGTATGCCAGAATGTATTTAGCTTCAAGTGTGTACTTAAATAGAGTAGACTTCAAGGGAACTTAAATATGTGCTTAATTTTGAGCATATGCTTAAGTGCTTTTGGTGAATGGTATTGAACCACAGCATTCACCTCTTTGTAAAGGACAGAATGCTTTCCAAAGCAACATTTACTTCTCGGAGCACAGTGTGTGTCTTTTAAATCCTCCTTTGATGTTTCTTGGTCTACTTTGTTTTTAAAAGCTCAGCAGAAGTCAAAAAGGATTAGCAGGTCATGATCTTGCAAGCTACCTGGTATGGATCAGCCCAGGAAAGGACAGAAATGGAGTTCAGCTGGCAAAGAACAAATGTTTGCCTGGAGCAGTTTGCAGGATCCAGCTTTCTGAGGTGTAAATTAGTTAAAATCAGTTTGGTATTTTATTTGGTATTTATAATCACTATCATTCTAAGGAATATTTTAAATAAGTAGAAAGCAGAATATAGGATATTTAGCAAATCACAAGTAAAGATCATTATTAATATGTATTAAACACCTTCTCCTATGCCAGTGATACCTCATACAACATAAGCAGTTTTGTCCACTCATCCTTAAAAGAAAAAAAAACTTTCCTGAACCAATGCGTAATTAACACATTTTTTTAAATGGAAACTTGAATTAATATTTTTATTAAAATATTGATTGTCAATATGACATTGGAGAGTAGAGGTAGGGAAA
>NW_010138503.1:7572-25142 GCF_000699245.1 Pterocles gutturalis
AAGATCTGGAGTCCTATTTCCTCCACAATTCAGTGCTCTAAATGCAGGATCTGAGCAAACACAAGCTCTTGACCTCAAATCTATATTCTTCTCCGAGGTTCATCCACTAGGATAAGGAATGCTGTGCAGCGGTTAAATACAAAACAAACCTGAAATTGGTACCTTCTGAGGTTTAGTTCTGACCAACCTTTGAAACAAGATTGCTTTCAGTCAATTGGTTATTTCAGCACTTGACATCACTCCCACATAAAACAAGGCAAATGGCCAATTAACTAACTGGAAGTTTTCCAGTTCAAAAGCCCTGGTGGTGCCAAAATGAACGAAGATGAAGCGGAGTAGAAAAAAAAAAAAAAAGTTTAAATTGGCTGAACAGTCAGCTCTCTATGGGAAGCTGAAAATAGAAATCAGTTTGTGGAACTCAGGAGCTTCACTATCTTCTATTTGGGGAAGATCAAACTTCGGCATTTGCAAGTTAAACAGAGATCCCCAAGGCTTCTAGAGAGCACTTTATAAAAAGAGGTTTTATATAGGACCTGTGTATTTTGCAAATAAAACTGTAGCACATTAAATTCTAATCACATTCTATTCATAGCATCTGAAATCAGAGTACAAATTTGCTTCCTATGGATAATTATCTGGACTGGAGTTTTAATCTCATATGTATGCCATTACCCCTGCGCAAACATGGATAAATTTTGGGGTTTTCTTTTCAGCAGCATTCAGCTATTTAGACATTTTAAGTGGTTATGAGCTGCTTTTAAATAAAGACAGTCTAAAGAAATCAGATGATATATTAAGCAGTAGTACTTGAACTGAGAAAGAATACAACATTGTAGAATAACCTCTTTGCTTGGGAAATAGTGCGCAGATTCCAGAAGAAAAAGTAGTTAATCACATCAGCTTTGTAAATATAACCTCTATAAAAGTCAGTGCTGCTTTAAGCACATTTATCAGGCTCCTCATACACTCTTAAGCTACATCAGAAATGAATGCAAGTACTCTAAACAGGAAAAATTCTCCTGCAGAAAATTTCCCATTATTATAAAATTGTTAATTATGTTAAGGAACAGCAATTTAGTCAATGACAAAACATAACAAGGACAATACAGTTCTAGTTATATACACAAAGATTTACTTTGAAAGGGTTGAAGACAAGAAGATATGGGGGATTTTGTTTTGTTTTCAGTCAGTTCCAGCTGTTGGGCCAAGCATGGCACAGGTACACAGCGACAAGGCTTCAGCACCACTTGCTCTTCCCAGCAACATCTAAATCTTTGGTCTCAGATAAACACATGAAAGAGGGACACCTTCTAAACACCTTCTACTACAGCTTGTAGGAAAAGGTCATGATCATGAAACAAAGATTACAAAGCTTATTTTGTGAAAAAGCAACCATATTCCTAATGTAAAAAGGAAAAATATTATTTTTACTTAAATTGCCATCATAATCAAACAGCAAAAGAATAGCCAACTGCAAATATTATGATAATATTTTTCATAATAATCTCATAGCGAAAATTTTACAGTAATTTTATCAGGTGCATTTGCCAGTGTTTACTCTGACAAGCAAATAAGCTCTGCATTTAAAAGAAGCTGTCTGATCCGAAAGCCCTCAGGTCCAGTGAAACCAAAACAGTGCTTTATGGAACAGAGTTTTTTTGGTAAATATGCCTAATGATGCAGATAGATAGCAACAACAATTTTCAAATTCCTCAAAAGAGAAGGTTTCACTTAATTTTTCTAGTGACCCTGTATGTGTCCTTTAAATTTTATTTTTTAAAGTTATTCGGGTTAAAAAGAAGTTTCATATTTTTTCATAACTTTTCATATGAACTGTCAAAAGAACAATTTATTCAGAGAGGAGATTATGAAGTCATCACAGGTTCTGGCGCTCACAGCAGCTGTTCGTATGGGAAAATACCATCACACTGCTGTTTGTGAAAGAGCCCCAATTTGACCTTACCAGATTTCAGAACCACAAAAGATAAAAAAGTTGCATGAGTCTGACAGTGCTTCAAATACATGTTTAAATGCACTGGTAATCTACCGTACAGCCAGACACAACGTACCTATTGGTACCCACCACATCACATGAGACAGAGCTTAGCAAGGACCTGAACTTAGAAACAATTTTTAGCTGCGAAGCTGTGACTGAAATGATTAGTTACAACAGCTCTGAGCAGGCAGATCACTTCACCAGTGTGGATCTGTGTAAGATCAGGGCCTGAACACGTTTCTTCCCTTCATCTGGCCTCAGTTTCAGGAAAAACATGCTTCCCCCCAGCCCCAGCCCGCTCCCCATGTCAATGGATATTAAGCATATGTCGCCTCACTTTTGGAAAGTGTTGCATTGTTTAACTTCATTACTGTTTGTTAAATTGCTTTCAACCAGTCCTCACCTTGCAGAAAACTTTTAAGTGCATTAATATGGCACATGCTTAAACTCCACCATGTACGAATTGTGTGGTTCAGCATACTTACAGAAGGAGACCAGGCACAGGGTGGTGGCTCGCCTGTCTCCCTCCAACACCTCTCTGACTAAATTTGCTTCTATCCCTCCAGTATCCAGAGAGCCCTTGCCTTCCACGCTGAGTAGCATCTACCGCTCTCTCCATGTTGCTTAATCCTCTAGAAATATCTCTGACCTTTCTGCTCAGCCTGGTGGAACTTCGGCCATACCAACGGCAAAGGCGCCCCTGAATCTTCCACCACAGCTGCTGCAGCACTTAAAAGGCAGCTACCACAGCTAAGGATTTACACTGCAGCTGGAATCTGAAGGCTCAAGGTGGGGTCCCCAGGGCTGAGCAAAAAGAGCAAAGCTCATTTGTAAGGATTAAAACATGGACAGGTAATGGATCTAAACAGGGTGGGAAGGGTTGGGAAAGGCAGGGAGAGTGGAAGTCAGTATACAACACAGAAAATCTGAGGAGGTTAAGAGGGGCAGCAAAAGGAGGGGCTGGGGGCACAGAAGACAAGAGATTCCTGGTTAGTGTAAATAACATATATGTATGTTAGGGAGGAAGAATGAGAGCAGCTTGGAAATGTAAACAAAAATATCTTCAGAGGAGGTAGGGCTTAAACACAGAAAATGGTGAAAAGATCAATGGGAACAAAACACAAAAGGATACACAGGTCAAAGACAGCTAAAAAAAGGGACTGAGAATAAAAGATCGCGATGAGAGAGAGACATAAAATCTGCCTGTAAAATAGCTTGGACTGGGACATGTATCACAGCCTTCATACTGCAGGATTACCCCAAACTTAAAAGCAAAAGTATTTT
Organism: Pterocles gutturalis; assembly: GCF_000699245.1. Lineage (NCBI taxonomy): Eukaryota > Metazoa > Chordata > Aves > Pterocliformes > Pteroclidae > Pterocles > Pterocles gutturalis. The sequence goes on from NW_010138503.1 coordinate 10,853, forward strand.
ATTATTTAGGGTAATAATGGGCTTTGCATATCAAGTTATGAAAAAGCATTTTCTTTTGAAAATCAAGATTACAGAAAATTTTATGAGAAAAGCACTGTTTGGGTTTTAAGACCATGCCACATATTACTTGGGAAGCAGGACTATGAAGTTGGCTCACATGCACTAGAGAAGGATGGCTCCAGCCACCTAACTGAGCCAGGCTGTGCTCAGCTCTTCAGAGAGAGGGCAGTCCTCAGGAATATTTGAACATACGGGCAGAGTTCAGGACACAAACACACCAAGAACTCTGAGGGTTCAAAAAACTTACCACATGCTTTGGAGGGCATAAACTTGTAAGCTCATCACCTACTTCAGAAAATCCTCTTTGAACAGAAGTTCTCATCTGGTGGTAGTGGAAGTCAGTTCACCTTTCAGTTGCATTTAAACACTACACAGTGGGACACAAACTCCATGGGACAGGAGCAAGAACACAGACTGTAACCCTAGAATACATAATTTACTGCAAATTCACACCTACCTTAGTGTAGAATAATTTCTCAATATCTCAGCTTGTTTCTTAGAATTTCCCACATTTGAATGACAAAATATTAGAACATTAAGTAATTATCATGTAGTTATAAAACTATGTGTCAAGATGCATGTGGAATGGTTTAAAAATTAACTTAGCTTTTCAATGAACTTGGAATATACCAAAATAGTAACAAATAGCATATTTTTGCCATCTGCAATCTTTTTTTTAAAATAGTTAAAGTAGTTGAACTATTTAATTGAACTATTAATAGTTTAATAGTTCCAAATATTAAGCACTTGCTTGAACAGCTTAACAGGAACACTCACTTGAAGGACCTTATCATTTTCACTTGTGATATAAAGGTTTCCTTCGTTCAGCCTCATTAGTTTTCTAAATCTCCAAATGTTTTGTTGTACTTTATAAGAAAACACATTCTAGACTTAAAACTGGAAAAGATTTCTAGTTTGGAATGAAACTGGCTTAAGTTTTTTTTTATCTCCTTAGCTTTTTATTCAGATGTGCCAGCAGAGATCTGCATGTCTAGGAGAGACTGCTATAAAAGGAGGAGAGGAAAAATGTGATGATCACAGAGCAGACAGTGTTTTGTCATTTACTCTGAATTAGAAAGAAAAGAGTACCAGGCCAAAAGTCATTCAGTTAGTTATTAAAAATGACTGATCCTAATTGATCTATCAACAGTTTCTAATGCATGCTGAATATATCACTCAACATTTACAGCCCAAACTGTTGACTGAGATTCATCCATATTCATGAAGACATATGAGCATATATACTACTGCAAGAAGTAATGCTGATGTGGTAATAAAAATACACCAAAACACTAGCATTTTTCAGAGCAACCACAGGGACAACTTGACACTTCAGAAAAGTAACTATTTTTATATTACAGCTTTATTTCAAGCACTGTTTCTTACTGGATACAATTTCTACATTTTGCACTATGTATATATATTTATGAAATACTTTCCAAATTATCCCTAGATAAAATATATTATGTGCTTAAAATTATTCCAGCAATAGCTTTTCCAATTTACATTTTGCTGAGTGTTAGTTCAGATCACAGGTGAAAAAAAAGAGAAAAATATTTTTTAAATGCTTTGGCAAAATAGCCTTCCATGGTGATGTCTTTAAAAGTATTTTGAATGCAGGACTTATTCATCCATTTTTATTCTGATATCAGTCAAATAGATAGGAGGAAATATATAAACACAATTACACTGCTTTATTTAAATATAATTTAAAAGAATGTAGATCTTAGTTTTTCCAAATGTGTGGTCTCATGTTTGAATTTCAGCTAGTCAAAAAACTTCCTGCTGCTTCTCAATGTACAATGGTCTGTCAGGTTTTTGAAATCTCTAATTGCATTGTTGCAATGGTCACTGTTAAAACAAAGTTCCTGGTAATCCCAGAGCCTGTGTCAAGGTAGGACGACCGCCAAAGGTATCAAAACAGAGAAGAATAGCATGGTCATTGAACTGCACACATTGAGCTTCTAGGAGGATTAACAGTTCTTGTCACAGGCTCCTGACTGTAGTTGACAATATCTGCCTTCACCACCCTCTGTTATAAAAGAAAACACAGTAACAATCAGAAAATATAATCTTCATTCTGGCAAAGCATTCAACAGATATTTTACTATTAAATATTAAGTAAAGAAAATTAGGCAAGACAGACACTAAGGTTTTTTTCATTACCTTACAGAAAGTCTAATCAGGTGCTAATTCTTGTTCTAAGCACTAGTTTATCCACACTAAATAGAAGGAAGTGCCTTGGTAGGTTTTCAGAACATTACAAGAGGAACATAACTGTTTTGCAAAAGCAATTAATACAGTTTTACTTCCAGGAAAATTGTTTTGTATGGAAATAATAAAACAATATTTGTTTAAAAAGACTATGGTATGCATTATTTAGGAATAACTGCCTAAATTGTAATTGGAAATTTTATGGAAGTTTGTCTTTCCATCTTTACTCCAAGCACTTCACAAGAAAATATGGACAGAATTCAAAGCAAATTTCAAATACAACCATATTTCAAAAAAGCTTTTGATAATCTAGGTCTTTAGTCAGTCTGCCTAACATAAAAATTGACTGTATACCATAAATATTTATTTTCTAACACAGATCCAACAGATACTACCCATTCTATTTACAAAGCATTTTATAAGACTGTTGGCCTCTCCTATATGAGGAGAAGGAAATGAGATTCCAGTTTTGCATCCATTTCCATCTGAGGCAGCTATGTAACATTTTGAATATGCAGCACTGAAGGACCTTCCCAATATGGTAACATGAAGCATTTCAAAGTTTTATGAATTGTCTGGTTATTAGAAACACCATTTAATTGTACACAGAGTTCCAAATTAATATGTTAAGTATTACAAGTGCTTGCAGATACAAAATATATTTTTCCAATAGAACTTACTGTAACAGTTGTTACTTCATGTAAAAGCAATGCAGCTTTGAAACAAAAACCCAAGTTTTCCATCAATACCTGAACTACTGCATTGAGCAGATTTTGCTCTGGCAGTTGGAAGTGCTGTGACGTTGGTTATCTTCTTCAGGATATTTCACTAGTTCTGCCCTGACAACATGCTGTTAATCATGTATCAACATAATGGATAGAGGGCAAGGAGAGGAATGTAAAAAGAAAAGAGAAGGAAAAAAAATGGAAAGATTGATCAGTAGTTGAAAAGAATGAATGAATGACATAAAAAGACCACGCAGAAGCAAAACAAAAGTGCAGTTGTTTTCAGGCCTTATGCTGATATAAGAGCAACACGTTCAGCCAAAAGCATCACTACCAGCATCAGGGCTGCTTCTCAAGCTCCTTCAAGGACATGTCCTTCAAAGCAACAAAGTGAAATATCCATACATGCAATCAACAAAAGTGTATTAAAGCAAGAGAAGGGACAGAATAAAAAGGAAGGTGATCCAGTGGAAGAAAAGATGACAGTGGCCTAATTCCTTTAAGTCTAGGGTACTCAAGTATTACATCAGTCAGCTTCCTATCAACAACTGCAATAAGTGCATTAGATGTACACATGCATCTTTTCCATTACGTAACTATCGTATTATAACTAAATGTATAATCAAAAACAGTGACATGAATTAACAACTTCACATCTAAGTGCTGCAAACTTTGATTTTTCTTTACTTCATGTAAAAATAAAAGGCTCTAATTTTTCCCCTTAAAGACAAACAAAACTGTTGACAGTTTTCCTCACTAAGAATACAGTGTTCATGCAAAGGAAATAAAAATTCATAGAACAATTTCAGCAAATAACTAACAGAGGATGTAGGTCTGCTATTAAAGATACCCTAAAATGGTTTAATATTTTTTCTTCAATATTTCAATTTTTACACAATGTATTTTCAAGATTAAATTGGATATATGAATACCATTATTTCAAAGGAAGCAATATATAAACCGGATTATATGAATTTATATAAACAGTAGACATTGAAGATTACCTCTGTAAACAAAACCTATATGTCAAACAAGCAACAATAATTGAATTGGCTAGTAAAGGATCTGGATTTATTAGTTGCTGATGTACTCTTCTGAGTGTAATTGATCACATTCATATTATCTTATCTGGTGGACAACATTCATGATTTACTGGACTCCTGGCCTGATGTTATCAAGTGAAAGGTTACAAAATCCCATGTAAGGCAGTAGTAGGAGTTTTAGTATTGAACAGTGTTATCTGACCTCACGGGACCAAGTTTCTTCATACCAATCTTTTGACTAGAGCTGAAGAGGGGAGGGGGGGTCTTGCAATCAGTAGGCAATTAATTGTTCCTCAAAACATTGGTCTAAATCCCATCCTGTAAACACAGGCAGGTTAGTGACCCATGCTTAGGCATATTGTAGCAAGAAACTGACTGTCATAAATGACCTGGATTTTCTAAAGGAATTTCATCTAAATAAGAGTAAAAAAAAATACCACTGCAACATTTTATTAACTTCATGGTAATTAAAAACTTGGGCTTCTTTGTATCAGTTTCTACATCAGGCATATCATTGCCATGATTCAAATCACTGTCAATAATGAGAAACAACCTTTCTTGGTGCAGGTGCACCAAATTCCAGATCTGACTTATCTGCCAAATATTTTAGTGTACAAAGCTGGCACACATACCCTAGTTTGCTGAACTGGCATTTAAAGAGAAAACTACACATCACTTACAAAAATGCTAGCTCTTGCCAATGCCAAGGAACAAAGCTGTACCCCATGCAGTTTTTACACCACAGTTGAAAGTAAAAAATATAGAAAGAAAAACACTTGATTAGTAAAGGAGCTATTTCCTCACATTTCATCAGACCCTTGTGATTTAAAAGGGCAAATATTTAGAGGACTCAAAATAAGTCAGAATCTGCAATTTTCTTACTTTGGAACTGTTCCACTTCGAAAACATGCTCTACTTTCCAGTCACAAATAATGAGTAATCTAGCTCTTTGTTTCACCACAGTTTTGTCCAAACAAAGGTTTGATTAACAGTCATCTCAGCGTGTTAACAGACAAGGTTTAGTAGCTCTAGCTGAGATAGTTTAAAAACTTACCACCCCCAAATGTCTGTCCTGTTCCTCTGCTGGAGATCAATGCCAAAGGAGAGGTGGTGGAATGTAACATGTCCTTGCACCTCATCCGCTTCAGCACAGTCTGGCAGCTTCACTTAAAAACAACTTTCAGCAGCAGCTTAAACTCAGCTGCTCAACTTCGCCCTGATGTGACCAAGGCACACGATCACCTTCCATTTTCTGATTCTGCTGTGGGAGTGATAAATTCCAGCAAAAGGGCAGTAACAAATAGCTTGGGTTGCATTAATATCTTAAACTACTGCAGCTGTTTTCTAGAACAATGCATGGTAAATAATTCAATTTCTAAGGCTTGTTCTTGCAGTTAATTAATAGAAGTTGTACTGTTAATTTGAAGGAGACCAAGAACCCCATTCACGTTTCACAAGAGCTTCTTCAGTTCTGCCAGTCATCTAAGATCAAAAGTTATGAGTCAAGCTCCACAAATTCATACAAGTTAAAGTAACGTGCTTGCGATTCCTGTTACTTATTTCTAATCACCTATGAGTCACTTCTAAGATCTTCCTAGTGACTATCACAGTTATAATTGATTTTAAACACAAGACATACGACCTTCAGGCATAAAATCAAAAGTGTTAGAAAAAATTTTTAAAGAGTATTCTTAATATTAGACTATCAGTCATAATGAAGAAATACATAATAAAATATAATTCCCATATAGTATTTCACTGTTGGCATTTTACACAAACTCAGTATTTCATCTTATACTTTGTTAGAATGCTAGATAGAATGAAGACATCTGACATCCTCTGACAAACATACTCAAGCAGCAACCTTCTCATTTTTCAAAATGAGGAAACCTCACATTACACAAAATATGGAAAATTCAAAGATATAATCCAGCATGTAAATAGTGCACATTTGTAAAAACTAAAATGTATTTTACTCTTTGTTTAAAGATTAAATCCAAGTCAACACCTGCATACTTCCTGATGTAAGGATGAGTCACACCTACTATTGTATCAGTTTTGTTTCTTTATAGCATTTATCTAGTATACCTCTATCTATGCATCTATCTGCTTTTATAGTCCAACAGCTAGAGTATTAAATGCCTAAAAATTTTAAGGAACACAGTCACATAACTGTTCCACAATTTAAGGAAGTCCTGTGCCCATTTTACAGACAGAAAGGGAAAAAAAAAAAACAAAAACACACCCAACACACCACCACACTAAGGGACCTGTACCTGTCACAAAAACAGTCTGTGGTAAACCAGAAACCTGGTAATGGCAACATCATCAAATACCACCTCCTTCCAGCCAAGAGACCAGCTCCATGCTTTTGGGAAACAGCATCTACACATTTACTTCAATTAGGCCTTTCCACTGCAGACTAATAAATTTCTCTCAAGAAATGTCCTTCTATTCATCTCCCTGAGGATACGAAGGTTAAAGTTTTCCTTCTCCAGTTTTATGTAGAGACTTTCCCTTTCGTATCTTAAGAAGTGACCAAGGTATTTGGTTCCATACAACAACGAACCTCAAGACATAGCTAACAGACAGCCACTCCAATACAATTCCCATTGGTTTCTCACTGACTTAAATTGGGGCAATTCCTACCGCCCACTCGAAATAGTACTCTCAAAGGAAGCAAAAGTTTTACTGGTAACAAAGAACTATTGCTTATTCAGAGTAGATTGAAACTGTGCTCAATTAGCAGAACATTGCAAAGTCAGTTGCTTTCCAGCTCTCACTCTTTAGCTACATGCACAGCATAGCACCACATAGCAACTTCTGCTGTACCTGAATGGCAACAATGAAGTTTCTTTTCTGTCCAAGTCCATTTACTGGCTTTGCTTCATTTTTTCTTCTTTTGTTGCTGTTCTTGGTTTTTCAGGGTTTTTTTTACCTTTTTTTTAATTACTACAGCTTGGATTCACTTTAACAGTAATGTGTGGGCCACAGTGAGTATTTAATTTATGCTTATTAACTATTTATAGGCTATTGCGACTGCAATTTGCATAATATCGACTTTGATCCACATATTGCATATTCCATTGATCTGTTCAAGAAAATTAAAAACTGTAATTAGAATACTCAAGTATTGTATTCCTCAAGTAAGAATAAGCCCACTTAAAGCTGATACCAATTTGACATAGAAAGTTAGGTACTCTTGAGTCAGGGATATACAGAGGTTCGTTCTTTAGAAACAACCTGAGACATTCTTTAGAAAGCTACAATTTAGTGTGTAAGCCCATTTATCATATTGTCTTTTTAATTTACATTATTTGCATATCTGTCTACAAGCTTACACCTGAGTTACTGGAACACAACATCACAAAGCACAGAGAGGTCTAAGCCTGATGTTCCAGTGCTAGCTAAACAACCAAAGAAAAATTAAAGAACTATATTTTTTATATGTAAATAATCATAGAGCTCAGAACAATAGATGGACAGTGCCTTAGTAGTAAAAGATCATTAAAAAAACACACTCAATATTTCTCTACCTATAAATTACAGCTTTTCAAAGCCCCTTAGCTTTGCTTGTTAGGTATGCACTATAAGCATATTTTACCATTTTACTGTTTGCAATACAATTTTCTGCTTAACCACTTCAACACAGATTGCAAACACCGCTGTGCCAAAACACTTTCATAAATCACATATCTATTGTATATTTCAAAAAGCAGGAGACCAAGCTGCAGGTATGAAATGTTTTGCCTCTTTTTTTAAATAAACTTGTTGATGTATTTTGTGGTACTTGTTTAATGCTATCAGTAACTAGCAGTTCTGGCATACTACACCACTAGAACAGCTACCTTTTGGTTCAGTAAGTAAATTTAAAAGAAGCTTACATCTCAAATGTCATTATATAGTAAGGGTTGCCTCAGTAGTATAATCTTTGTTCTTGAGGTTTCTGAAACTGTATAAAATCTTTTTGGTTTAAAGCTATATACACAGTCTTACTGCAGGAAAATTATTTTCAGAAGCAGGAACCAGGAAGAAGGAGGTGGTAACAGAAAAGAGATTGTATTAGAAAACCTCTTGCTTGCTTGCTCATTTGAACAATGAACACATTTCTGATATCCTAACTTTCACTGATAAAAACTAAGTGACTTCCAACTCTGGTAGATACAGTTAAGCAAGTACTCACATTTTAATGAATATAGTTACAGTCCAAATTTTTAAAAATAGCAAAAAAATCTTTAGCTCTCATCAGAGTCATTTTGCATACAGCAATTACTGAGCAGCATGAACTGCAACAAAGCCCTGCTACACACAGGGTTTTGCCATGTGTTCACAGTGAAATCACTATATTCACATCCCTAACTCACTGATAACCAACGTACAAGAATGGGGGACAACCTTCCTGATGACCTTTGCACCTATTGCTGGGAAACATTCTCCCGTCTCTCACCTCTTTCTTACTGCAGAGGAAATGGCAGAAAATCCCCAAGATAACACTCATAACACACAGAACAAAACACAAAATGCAAGGCCAGAAACTATGCAGCTCCTTTAGGGGGAGATTATTTGAGACCGGTACAGTGAGAAAAATAATTGCAGATGCCAGAGAGCCATAATAGCTACCCAAATGCATGATTTCACATGTTTAGCTGCTGGTGAGAATGAGTTTACTGAATCAGAACAGGATTCATTTTTCATTTGCACACCAGAATAAAATGGGGAATAGTGATCTTTCAAAATCAATATTCCTTCACCAAGGCATACACTCACTAAGGAGGTCCTATATTACACAGGTACACAATGAAGACTAAAATCTGAGATTAATCAAACATAAAATTTGACATAGTGAATTCCTGACTCTCTGACTAACAAATAGTATTTTTTCCTGTATGACTACGATGAAGACTGATTTAGAAAATTTCCACTCAGAGAAGCTTATGCCTTCTATCATTTAAATTTGTAGTGTTCTAAAATGAAATTTATTTTTAAATATGTAAAGAATTAAAAAAGAACAACTGTCATTAAAACTGTATCTGACATCAATGTATAGTATTTAATGTATATATGTATGTATATAATGCATACACGTACATATAGAGAGGTTTTAATTTCTAAACCAATTTTAAGTACTGTTTTTAAACAAACAGCTCTCAAACTAAAGTTTTTTTCTTAATTTTCTGAACATACATTTTCCTGTTTCAGCAAGTTTAATGTGATGGATAAATCAAGAATTTTTATATTTAAAAAAAAGCTGTTGTGAAATAAAATAATTGTCTTCAGAACAGATGCAGCTTGCTGTAAAGGACAGTTATTAATTTGCAATGAGATTATTTTTTCAATACTAAATAAAATACTAAGAAAAACCATGTATTTGTGGAAAGTCACCTGTGATTGTTCCAGTTCTGCTTTGTTTAATTTAATGCCAAGTATGTCAGCAGCAATTCTCTGAAAACACAGGAAGACCTATGGAAGAAAATTAAATTGCATTTAAATGACTAAAACCAGACATCCTTGACGTTCTTTCAAATATATCAAACCATTATTGAACTGTAAACAATGAGATATACAAAATTATGACCTGTGCAAAACAGATCTGAAGATAACCTCATCTGGTACATTCAATTTTGTTTAAAAATTGGGGTAAATAACTCAACAATGGTACAAGGAATGAACAGTACGTTGGACTGTTAAGCAACTCTTATATTCTGCCTCCAGAGACCTAAGTTTAAACAAGCTTTTACACACACCACCTCTCAAATACTACTCTCAGTACTATAAAATATGAATAAGGGTATTCACTAATGTTTAGCACAAAAATATATCACCAGTGTATTGTGCAATAGAGAACTCAGTTTCTGAAATTGAGAACAACAGTACTGTGCATCAACATCACCAAAATCTGTACTGCACATGTTTAAAAAACATCAGCAATATGAAAGCCAAGCAATGATACATTTCTTCTGAAGTCTTACAAAACATTGGGGGTGTTACACTGAACAGAAGTATCTAGGAAAGAAGCAAGTTACTGTACGACATGCAGCAGCCTTGGACATGGTTGGACATTGGGTGGCAATGCTGTCTTAAATAAATCCTTAACTTCATCTCAATCCAGTCCACCAATCTTACCATTAGGCAGCTGCATTTTAAATGAGATTAAAGAACACAGCAGATGTTAAAAGAGGAGCAGCCTAAACTTGCTCTGCTGCTGAAAATGGTATTGTCAAGCTACATGTTATATTTTATCTACTCAGTTCTTCGACTGAGCTCACAATCTAAACTACTATCAAATACTGCTTTTCATCATGCAGCTGCCACCTCCAAAAGGTAAAGCCTGTGTAAGTGTTTTTAGTCATTTGCAACGAAAATTGAAAAAAATACCATTTACACAATCTCTTCTTACACATGAGATGGAAACCAGTAACAAATTAGTGGCACAATCAACAAACCATGGTAGCTTTCAAAATAATTTTGCTTTCCCTGAACTACTTGGTCTAGTACTGGTCTATTCTACTAGTATCCACACAGCAAGAAAGGAAATCCTGAACAGGCTTACCTTTTCCAGAGACCTACTTTAGCCCACACCAGGCTCTCAGGTGTACTGGGCTAGATCAGCTTCCATGAGGATGCTTTGTGCACAAAGCATCAGGCACGAGTTCAGTGCTCTAGTTATGCAATTTGATGGGCAGTAAGATACTTAGCTATACTAAATCTTCCGTTAAATTTCTTCTCCCCTGGGTAAACTTTTTGGCTTTTCTATATACATAAAATTATCTTCTGCAAATGAGTCTGTTGGAAAGATCTGAGGTAAACAAAACAAATGACCTCATTTATCTTCACTGAGTATTTAAGACTACTCTAGTCTACATCCACGGTAGCAATGGATGGCCTCTTCTTAAATCACTGTCTGGGGTAAACACCCTGTTTTTGCTGCACAACTACCCAAATACATGAAGATTTTCAGAGGCCAGTGTGCAGTAACAGTGAAAGGGTTAATTCAAGTCTATATTGAAACTAAAAATTAACTACTGTAAACCATACTCTATACCTTCTTCTATTAGTAGATAAATTTAAACAGAGATTTTTGGTTAATGCTTCAAGTTATGTTCAGATTTACTTTTGTTTTTAAAAAAGTACAATCAGTATATACAGTGGGACACTGCTGTAATTCACGAATCAATTGAAAAGACGTAATAAAGATTCCTTCATGATTTGTAATGTTAAATATATTAACCTTATAAAAAGGACTGCTCTTTCTTCCTATTACCAAATCCCACAAAAAGGTTATCTCCTTGAGAAAGGAATACATTTTATCAGATGAGCACTTCACTGGTGAAGTATTATAAACTTTTTCTTCTGTTTCTAGCATAAAAAGCCCAAATTTTCACACTTTAAACAAAAATTCATGCCAAAGATTTAACACAAACTATAAGGAGAATCTGGACTCACTGCATTTTTAACAGCAGTACTGTTAGACTTTACAGAAAAACTATTATCTTATAAAATTAGACAGTCCATTGTAGAAGTTTCATGAAAGATCTTAAAACAATGAGTAATTCTATTTGTGCTGCAGAATTATACTTCCATATAATTGAACATGGTCTTACCATTCAATAACATAAAAGGAAAGTAAATTATGTTGTCATAAGTAACATTAAGGAGACAGATAGAGGACTGTTTTATGGGAATGATAAAGTCATTAGGCATGTGAGAGAAATCAAGCACAACAATACAATGTGACTTAATTTGACTGATACAGTCAACTGAAAAGGAACCTTTCCTTCCATATGCTTCCAACTAAAACAAATAACCCAGTTAGATCAGAGACAAAAGATTGTTCAAAAATGTGCTCTGCAAAGCACTACAAATACCAGAATGTTCAAATTTCAACGGACCTGCAGAAAAAGTGTCTCTCATGGCTCAGGACCCATATTATAAAACTTTAATTGCAACAGGTCCTTGGGACATTATCAACTGTTGGAAGTTTCTATATGGATGGTCTATACATGGGACTCCACCTGGAACTAAGGAATACATATAACTACAAGCTGACAGCAGAGATCCAGCTGGTCTCAGTTCTCATGCCGATATATAAGTTAGACCATTTCCATCTTAAAATCTATACCTCGAACTGCAAATCAGTTAAAAGGTCAAAAAGGTCAAAAAGGACCCACAGCAGACAAAGTTCTCAATGGTTTGATATGTGAAGTACAATAAAACTGCTGCATCTTTAAAAAAAAAAATAAAAAAAGACATCTACAAGGATACTTACAGAATCTCCTGTCTTGGCTGACACGAAATGGCTACTGAAATTGTTTTCCTGACAAAATCGCTGGTGCTTGTCAACTTTCACTGTGCGCATATGCTCCAAGTCAACTAAGAATAAGTTGAAGAAAGGAAAAATTACTACAATTAAGCCCATTTAGCTACCTATCTTAGAAATTATTCATTGGAAACACATCAAATGTAATCTTTTCCTTTACAGGTGTATGCAAATGCAAGTTTCTTCCTTTTTATAATCATTTGCCAAAATAAAAATAATGAATTACATCAGGTTAAATTTATTTGAAAAACTAGAAATTAAACCACAATTAAAACTGTATGGTCAAATGCAACAAATTCTTATCTGAAATAAAGGAAAAAATTATTTCTGAATACACACAATTTGTAACATTACTGCTAATTACATACAAAAACCTGAGACAGAACTAAATTTTACACATTCTGTTTGCAAGCATTATGCATATTGGAGACTCCAGTGTAATCTAAAGAATTTTACAAATTAGAGTTCACCAAGCACATCTGAATCCACATTTTTTTTTGAGTAAAAAATGTAAAGGAGTCATAAAGAACTTTATTGCAGGACACGGTAGAGCAAAAACATTCACTATAATAAAATAATGAACAGACTAAAACCACCGACACTTAGTTACTTGTATATGAAGCTTTCAATTCCACAAAGGTATGGTTCAAAAAACTAAAAACAGTAAAATGCATATTTCAAGAGACACACACATTTCCATTTTTATCATTTTACAACCACTGGAAGCAGAGCAAAGCTTTGAAATTACATGTTATGCTGAAAAGCACTGGTTGCTTCCAAAACAACATGGAACTCAAGTCTTGCACAGGTTTTATTGTGTACATTCCAGTTTCTCCAAATCTGATCCTAAGGTAACTGGAAACTATATTGAACAGTTTCTCTTTTTATTGCATTACAGTTCCTATAAGGGTGTTGACTCAATGCCGTCAAATTATAAGGCAAATATATTCAGAAGGATTTAAGGACAACCAGGCTCTTTGAGTCAATACAGGAAAAAAAAACTTAAACTGATTTCCTGAGGAAGGGACCCAACTGACTTGTAAAAACTTGTAAATTTGCAAATCTAGTAAGCCTGCATAATAGTGTCATTTGATTATCAGCTGAAAAAAATGCTCTCCTACTACATAAAAGGCTTTATTTTAAAATGATATTGGAGGTCGTTAATTTGTAGGCTCTGGAGATTTTCTCTTGTAGATTTTTAGTCTACCAGGGGATTCCTACACCCCATTTATACTGCTTACCTTGGTTAATGTGGAGTTTTTGTCACATATTACTGTTCCTTGCACATCAGTAAGGCCTTGTTTATAAGAACAGGCCTAAAATCATCCAGTTACCACAGGCATGAATTTGTGAAGGACTAAAATACTAAGCTATTAACACTGTTTGTAGTACAGTTTTTCATAATACTGAATGTAGAATATATAGTTTGATAAAAAATAGGAAGAAAAAAATACACTTACTAAGATAAAACCCAAAGTCAATAACAGTTTTGTTAAATACTCATGCATTCTGAATAACAGCTACTTAACGTTTTTCTCTGAAAAATAACTACCAGAAGAGAGGCTCTGTTGAAATGCTTTTAAGAATAAAATACAGCATACTGCCTAAACCATATCATTATTAACTATTATTTTTACTCTTCACATATTAGCTTCAAGTGCAGCTTGGAAAACACAAGAGTGAGATTATTCTTTAGGGAAAAATAAATATTTTCTTTATTTTTATTTGACGAGGTCTTAAAGGAACCTTAATCCCACCTCCAAATTTAATTCACTGTATTTCTTCGACCATACCCAAACTCCAAAAACCTACACACAATTACAATAAAAATAAATAAATGGATGGCATTTATACTGTATCCCTCTAAAATACCATTATATGGTTACGTAAGTCCATAAAGACAAGCTCATAAGTTACAAACTGTCTCAAAC
>NW_010138503.1:25152-77303 GCF_000699245.1 Pterocles gutturalis
AAAAGAATAAGAGTGGAAGAACACAACAGCATGCTAAAAAGGTTAATGAATTTTCAGGAAGAAAATGCCACTGTCATATTGGAAATCATATCCTCAAATGCCTCCTATTTTCTATTTGAAGATACATCAAGAATAACATATGGTCAGTGAAACATATACTTTACTAGAGAAACTAAAAGCACATAAGATCATAGAAACTAACAGACTGGAAGTGAAAATCAGGGTGAAATTATATTTCTGAATTTTGCATAAATCTCAGTCCTTCTCCCCACTTACAAGTATTTCACCTTATGCTTTCAGAATTACAGCAGTCTGCTGTGAACTGTACAGTTACTGTTACACTAGATAACTGCCAGGTAACTGTCCATGTGCACACTCTCAGCCCACAGTAAATGCAAAGCAATTCATGTTACATTAGTTCTGAATGAAAGAGGGCACAGTTTTAGTACAAGAAAAGGGTTTCAAGCGTTAATAAATATTTAACTATACAAAGTTGCAGTTTGCAGTCAATGAAAGACGATTATGCTAACTCAAGTTGCTTCGCCCTGCCACAGGCTAAGGGCACAATCACAGACAGTTATTGAAGATCAGCTTCAGTCCTTTTTTTTTTTTTTTTTGAACATCTGACGTTGGTCAGCTCAACAGGCAGAAATCTTAGCACACCAGGAGATAAGTCTTGTCCAACTTTTATTTAGACATCACAGCAAAAAGACTTAGAGGAGGGATTTGGAGGAGAAAAATGATTTTTCTAAAAAGATGTTTATAAGGAATGCAGGGACTTTATAGAAAGAAAACTAACAGCTGGCCAACGTGGGCTCATATGATGAGCCAATTAACAGCAGGAACAGATATCTTGGGATGAAGGATGATACTAGAATGTACTTAAGCCATGAAAAGTTTAAAGGCAAAGACAAATAAGTTTTGGACAGAAAGAAAGAGAATCAGATACATAAACACAGGTTGATTTTACAAACCAGGAAAAATTATCTTGCAGAATATTCTAATTGACTAGATAACACTGCACTGGCCAAGAAAAAGGAGTTACTGAAATTAAGATGCAAAATAAGAACATTTTAACTGTGGTAATGGTTATGATAGGCCATATCTAACAAAGGTCTCAAAGAAAGAATCTGCAAGATTTGGACACACATCAAACACAAATATTTAGAGAAAGGCCCAAAGTGAAGTTTATGTGCCAGACAGTACAGTCATCCTCCTCATCTGAAGTGAATGAGAAAGAAGACAATGGCAGGGGAAAATTAATAGCTCCATTTTTACCAAGTAGAATATAAACTGATGGCTAGAAATTCACAATGGGATGTCTAAAGGACACACAAGGATTTGAGCGTGAAAAGTTAAAAGAGATTTAACTATTTGCAAACGGTGAATCTCTGAACACACAAATGTTACAAACCAGTACTTTGGGTTAAGTGCTTGGATACAATCTCTGCTATCTACATTAATAAATTATGTTTTCTGATCACAAATTTTACAGAATGCAGTGAAAGTATTTTTTTGATCTATCATTTCTAAAATTCTACAGGTCCTAGAAATGGGACCAATAGGCAGGAATGGCAGTTAAAATAGAAGTTAGCAAAGCAACAGTTAAAATGTCAAACGGGTACATTGCTAGTTGCTTGACTATACAGGAAGCACTTCGTGTATTTGCATCAAATGGAATACTTAAATAAACCACGTGAAAATTGAAATCAGGGGAACCAGAAGGACATCACGAGCAATGGGGAAGAGAGAGAAAGCAATAGCTCATAGTATTGTTTCCCTGATTTGTCTGATGAGGACAGAAAAAGGGACTCATCAGCCCTCAAAGTCATTTTGAAGCCCTAAGAAAAGGCATCCACAATACAGGCTGCTGCA
Organism: Pterocles gutturalis; assembly: GCF_000699245.1. NCBI lineage: Eukaryota > Metazoa > Chordata > Aves > Pterocliformes > Pteroclidae > Pterocles > Pterocles gutturalis. Next base: position 27,028 of record NW_010138503.1, read on the forward strand.
GTTTGCTGATTTTTATGCCCGAAATACACACTAAAAAGCTCATGCAACAACTACACAAAAACACATGGTTGCCAGATATTCTCCAAATATTATCGTCATTGCTTTACTTTTCCCCTCTTGCAACTCAGTCTAACTAACTAGTCAAGAGCCCAACCTGGAATAAAACTAAACATTCACCTTTAAGCTTGTCTAGTGTGAAGGGTCATTTCAATTAAAGCTAGCTCCATAACTAACAGATCTATACGTGTAGGTACCCCACAAAGATACAGGAATTCAGACACGACTTCCACCAAGCCAGAGATCCAAGTGAAAATCTGCCCTCAAGGACGAAACCAGCATAGATCAGTGTCTGCTGTAGCAAAAGTAGGTAAGGCTTACTAAAATATTTGCTTCTCATGAACTCTGGAGAGTTCAATTTTGAATCATAGGTGAGACTAAACAGAGACCTAGAGAGCTGAAAGAAGAAAAGAGAATCTCGGAGAGGAGTATGGAACTCCCACAGAAATCCCAAGGATACTCCCTTTATGGAATTCCTGAAGATGTGAGAAGAAAAACAGGTAAGACGAACACTGCAGAATTTAGGTAAGGAAAAAGATGTAAACACCATCATGGTCACCTCTGTGGAGAGCAAGTGGCATTTCAAAGACAACAAGGACAAAATAGTTGTTTTAAGTTAGGATCAGAGAGATTTGATTAGGTCACATCTTCAGGCAATTTACACAAACAACATTTTCATTATCCTTTGAATTGCTGCTATACATCACTTATTTGCAATGAAAAGCTGATAGACAATGCTAACTCAAAATAGAAAAGGAAACCATATTTTAAACTACTGTCTACAAAGCTTGATATCAAATGATAGGAAAATTTTAAACAAATACTTGAGACAATACAGATCACTATTCAAAGTCAAACCTCTATACAACTTTACTTGAGAAATTTCAGTTTATTGGGTAGAAGCAAGCGAATAGAAAAAACACTACAAAGTGCTAGATATAACCCAATGGGTGCTTTACAATACACCCACATACAGCCCATTCAGCAGCAATTCAGTCTTGATTGAATAATTCTGCTACTTTTGACTTGAGACTCTGAAACCACTAATAAATTAATGACAATTAATAATAATAATTAATTAATAAATTAATGACAAATTTATTTCTCTTTCACTATTTAGACATATTTACCATCCCATAAGACTAAAAAAAGGCCTGCAACAAGCCATGTAGCACCAGTATGCAAGGATAAATGATCATTTCCATTCCATTACAAATGATAATTTCCACATTACACCATATATGTGGAAAACCAATAGTCAGGCAGCTTAAATGCTACTTTAGCTTACCTACTTCACTGAAATGAACTACAACAAATCTAATTAGCTCACCAGAGTTCGCTTCAAGGAATAAAGTGTGATATGAAATCCCACAGATGTACTGTCTTAAAATTAAGCCAATAATAAAATATGTGTAACAATTTACCAGAGTAATACAACTCGTACAAATGCGAAGCCAAGAAGTGTTTCAAAATATGTATCATCAGTTAGAAGAATTATGATTGTTCTGGTTTTATAATCTTTCAAAATGCTGAAAGTGTAATAACAGTATATTTTGATTTAAATATTGTCACACAAGCAAATAACTGCACCTACACTAAAAAGACAACAGAATATAATTTACACAGAATGTAAAGGCTGCTGCTATTTTTCTCCCTTTCCCGCAGAACTGCCAGTCTCTTCTTTCATAACATCACTGGAGAAGAACTCCATGTAAAACTACAGAGTTTAAGTCAGAAAACATCCACTTTGCATTAATCTTCCTTTCAGGTAATTCTGGAAGAAACACAAATATTGAACTTGTACAGGTACTTCCAAGCAGCTGAAAAAATAGTGATAGTACTTGTTCAGAATGGCATAAACAGCTGAGTGGCATGCATAGTGCACGTTAAGCAAGTCTGACTGCTTAATAGATTGTTGGCATTTCTCCTGGATCATGAGACTACACTTGCAAACTATAAGGCACTATAAAGTCATTTTAGATTACTATACCGGTGATAACTAACCTAACCACTTTCTAAACCATATGTATGAAAAGAAACATGAAAGAGACAGTTCAGAGAATCTCAGTAAAGGGATGCCTCTCCACCCAAATCTGCAACTGTAATGACGGCAAGGGATTCTGTTACAAAGGGGCTGATCACTTTAAGCTGAACTTTTTTTATAATTTCAGTATTTTTCATTAAAACTGGTATTAACACATAAATTAATTTACAGCTACCTAGCTTGGCAGTTATAATGCATATTATAACTACTTCATATTTTAATATAATTAAGGATAAAGTTATGAGTAAACATCTGTATTAATCTATGTTACCACACAAAAATATATTCTTTTATCGTATGCTGTGAAAAATGAAATATAAATCTTTCTGCAAAGTATTTGCAGCTGTTCACACAAGGTATACAATTACATAATGTTTAAATAATGAGCTATCACGATTAGCCCACACAGACATGACAAGTAAAATGCTTTAATAATTTATTAATTTGATTTACATGTGCTTAAAATTATGTACATATTTTCTCTTCTGAAAATACTCCAGGGTCATAAAAAAGGGGGCTTTATATGACAATCTCTTTTTCATCCTATTTTCTGGTATAATTTCAGACTGATTTCTTAAGAATAAACCTAGCCTGAGCACCTGAAAACCTAACAGACTGAAGATGACAATACTGTTATACAGCATTAACCTCATGCAGTACACACTGCTCAACAAGTGCAGGAAGTTTAATTTCAGAGTGTGAAGGTTCTGCTTCTCCCATGCATAAGCAAAAGTGCATGAAAAAGGGAATAAAAGAGGGATTTCTCTAAGGTGTGCCAAATATCCACTATTCTAAAGAATAAATCAGAAATCATCATGAACATTGGGAGCAGCATTCTGGGCAACACGATTCTGCCCCATAGCACCTCAGCAGAGCATAGCTTAGCAGCTCCCACCACTCCGGCCAGAAGGAATCCCTCTAAGGCCTCTTTTGCCATAAGCAATATTACCCAGTTTTAATTCTAATTCTGCCATCACTCTAAAGAAAAGAGAAAAAAAAAAAAATAAGCGACAAAAACGCACCCTAGTTTTTTATTGCTCAGCTTACCAGTAACCTACTGCTTTCCCACTTAAAGATGGAGCTATTTTATTATGCCTTAGTTATTAAAGAATATTTGAATGGCTTACTTAGAACTTAAAGCAAGTCCACTTTCATTTTCTAATTAGACACAAAGATTCTCTCTGTGTAAACAAAAAATTACCTAACCAATATCTGATGTTATTAATAATAATTACCTGACAGAATAACATAAGAGTAACCAGAATTATGCTGAAATAATAATAAACTAATTTTGACAACAAATTGTACCAAGTCTGCAGTACTATCAGACTTTGCGTATTACCTAGCTTTTTAAAAATCAGTTTTCATTTTGTACTTTTAAATTATTACAGCACACACTTCTCAAACATTCAAACCTAAATATCGAAGTGCAAACTGCAGCTTTCTGTAGCTAGATTTTTATTAATGCTTTCAATCCTTTTCTCACACTAAAATTGTATAACTGCCAAGAAAAAAAACCTCTCTCATGGAAATCCTGAAAACTATGCCACTACGCTGATTTAAGGAAGCTCAAAATGAAATATAAATATAGTTTCAGTACAGATTTTCTCAGTAATTTTTTTAGGTTATCAAGAAAACATCTAGAGTGTTGATCTGGTTATACTCATGTCAAACAAACTACATGTCACATTAACTACCTCCAGGAAGTTATTCCAAACACAAAATAAACTGTTTATGCCCCTTCTCAGATAGATAGCATGACAGATTGTTATTAGTTGAAGACAGATGAAATACATTAATTTGATTGCAAGCATGTGTTTACTTTCTCACTGTCATGTACACTCTACTGCGGATGCTTCCCTATGAGGACCAAGTAACATATCAAAAGTTGTACTGGAAGACTAGCTAAGGCAGAATAATAATAGCTGGTGCTCCACTTTAACACTTAAAAAACTGTACTTAACATTTCCAGCTACAACAGGAAATTACTGCTTTCAGAAAGCAAAAAAAATGATAGCTTAAAAACTCTTGTAATTCACACAAAACACTGTAACACTTCCTCATCTAAAAAAAAAAGAATTATCAAATATGCTTCTCAATTATTACAGAAAAACAGAACTTTCTAAATGCCAAATCAATGATCCAAGCTCCTTTTAAACCAAAAGACAAATTGATACAGATACAAGACAAGAAAATGTATACCTAATAAGGGAAAGGAAAGGTGAGCAACTCCTAGGTCTCCAGTTAAAAACAGAAAGGCATATTCCCTGTGAAGTGAGGTTTGCCTGGTTTTATGCATACCTCTCTCATGAGCCTCCACTCATTTGTATGAAGCCTACGTGGAATTCTCCTTCCTCTTAAAGAATGACATATGAAGACACAAAATCTGTGATAGGCTTCTTAGAAAAAGGGTACTTCATACAATAAAATCACATTGATGATGCTAATAGTTTGTTCTAACACAGGAAATAATAAGAAAGAATGTGTTTAGCATGACAAGTTCCCTGTAGTCTTTATATTAATTTTTCTTCATGAAACCACCCCATATTAAATGAGACTTTCAAATACTGTTAAACAATAAACCTATAAAACATAGTGGTTCTTGTGCATCTTTAGAAGACAAAAGGTTAATGAGGTTTAAATCTCATTTCCAAGATTTAAAACAAGTTTCAACAAAAAAAAACAAGAAGAGCAGCCAGAAGCAAACATCTCCATCTCAGCACACCAAGCACAGCTAACTATAGAGGACAAAATGTGACAGGATTCTCATCTAATAACAAGCATGTATAACGTCTGGTAGATGACAGGTCATTTTTAAGAAGATGTGTTAACCTTTGCAAATACAAACAGCAGACATCTTTTCAGATCAGCATAAAATTTCTTATGAAGAAAAAAAGGATACGCTCAAGTTTCTTTTCAAAACTAAGATGACAGATGACTGGCTTACACAGCTTGAAGAGACAGTTAAAGAGAAAATAAGAATTTTTTTTTCTCAGCTAGAAATTTCCCATTTTAATCTTTTGATAAATACTTGGCAGAAATTCTTGTAACCATTTATCATTAGACTGAACAGACTAATATTCCACTGATAGTTGGAATCTGATCCCTATCTGATACAGACACAGAAAGTAAGAGAGGAGGATGGAAGGAATGTGTTGACTGTCATCTCCCCACCCTGCTACTCAAGTGACTAAGTACATTAAAGAAATATCTAGACAGCAGACAGTGGCATAGCAAAGAGATGACCAAGTTAACTGAAAATGCATTAATCTGGGCACAAGCAGTTCAGATGTGGCAGCATAGACCTCTGTGCAGATGATTTTACCATATATCTCTGCTTACTGTCTCCAGTGTACAGACCTAAATAAACACGCCCTTAGGGTAAGTTTAACAAATCAAGTGGGGATGTGAATGAAAGAACATGAAACACTTGCGCATACCAGTATGGAGAACGAACAGCCCAGCCTCAGCAAATTAATGTCACCCTCTCTCAAAAGCACTTTAATGTTCTCTAATTTCACACCTTTGGTCAATTAGCTTGTACTTTCTACAGAGAAATGTGTCCTAAGATCACAAGCTCCTCCTGGAAAGAAGACAGTTTGTTCACTGTTGCTTTTTACCCAGTCAGATTCCTACATGACCCTTATCACCAGTTTATAAACACTTTGCAACTACTAACAGATCATTTGCTGACTAATTCTTTTCCCAGTAAATTAGACAAATACTATTCTTATTTTTACAAATGAAAAAATGGAACATGTATGAAAAGATAAATTTAAAGCTTTGCCTAAGATCCCATGAAGTTTCACCAAATCACGAATTTATTGCTTTGTGCACTAAATCATCTTTCATCATCTTTTAACACTTGTGTTCAGGCTTTTTAATCTTTGTGCCAATGAGAAACTTGAGCACAATTAGTTTTACTTCCTTATTAAGTTAAAGCTGTTAATTTGGACTCAGACATCTGTATACATAGCTATTTCCTAGAGACAAGGAAAAATGAGAAAATGGCTGGGGGTTCCCCCCAGCTGGATTTTTCCTGCTATATTAACTCAATTATAAAAATCACTGGGCAGTCACAGTGACCAGCACAGCACACAAACCCAGCTGTATGTGTGTATTGAAGGACTCTGAGAAAGCAAAACAAAACAAATTAACCTGTACTCACACAAACCATAATCCAGGATGCCCAACAACAGCTGGAATTCCAGTCCCCACAGGCACATTCTGGCACACTGGCATTAGATAATGAAATGTCTAATTGAATTATAAATTATACAGTAATAGCATTAGGGTGACCATCTTGGAGAAATGGCAATTCTGTTAATTAAGTACCATAACTCAAATATAATAGATAATAAAAACACGTAATCATTATTTTCTATCTCTGAAACTCCAGCTGCGCCATTTCTTCTCATATACTTAAAAGTTTCTAAAAGTAATAAATACAATATTTCACTTTTTGGATACAGCATCCTTCACAAACACGGCAATCAAACATACACATCGAAAAAAACAGGTTTCAAGTGACGTAATTTTTTAATTGCCAATGTTTTAGTGACACTAACAAGAAAAAAGTTATACCATTTAGAATCTACATTTTCTCTCACCAATATAACACTACCATTTACAGAGCAACATATGAGAACACAAATTATTTGATTCATAATCTTGTAAGAATATTTTTAACACTACAATGACTGCAATACATATTTTTAAATGCTCATATGAACTCCTCTGGACAAATTAATTTCTAACAAGCCTAACTTCAAAAAATATGTTTCTCTTTAGACTACATATTACCATTTTGACAGTAGTTTTCAAACTTCCCTATGCCAAACTTTAATGACTGCCCAAGAACTCTGAAACAAGACTTGCTGACACAAAAAATAATAACAGACCTTTCTTTGATCAGACATAAAACTATTTTTACCAGGATTACTGAAACTTTTAAAAAGCTGCTTAAATTGATTTAGCTGAGCTACCAGTGACAAATTGCTGGACTTCAACAGCTTTTTTCAAAAAATAATTTCCCTCCTTGTAATATTAAATCCACATTTTAGGGCAGAGGTTAAAAAAGTGTAAAAAAAAAATCTTAATTTCTCACTAATTCAACTATAGATATCCTTTGTTTTGGTTTTATTTAACAACTTCATAAACTCAGAGTATAAAAAGATATTACAGTACCGTGACTACTTAAATTAAAAGTTGAGGAAATTTTTTTTTAATGTTCTTTAATACTTTTGTGAAGACATAAAGCTGTAATGTACTAAACATTCAGAAGATGGTGCTAGTCCAATATATCTGCAAGCCATTGATGGATCAGCTTTTCTTCATCTCTCTCAAATATTTTCTCTAATTTTGATTTATCTACTACATCATCACTGAATTTATCAATACCAGGACAAGGTACAGTCATCAGTTAAATACTAAGAACACTACTAAATGATTTATCATTCTAAAATTCACAAAGATTTAGGGGACTGACAGTCATAAAATATAAAGCCCACTATAATTTCATAAACTCAAGGTCTTGGAATCTTAATGAAAACTCATACAACATTTCTTAGATCCTACCTTCAATCACTCACATCTGTCTCCTTTTGCAGTCAACACCAAGAGTTTCCAGACACAGTTTCAAGATCTATCGATGCTAGCACCAAAGTTCAGAGAAATCTCACCAACCTGTCCCACTCCTGGTTGTTCATTCCTACCCTCATGCCACGGTGCAGTACTCTCTCCTCACCTATGCAGGAAGGAGGCCACACAACTCATACGAGCTTATGAAGCTCAATGAGCCAATCCATGTTAAAAACAGACATTTCTTTTTGCAGTGTTCTGTTTAACCCAGATCAAGTCACAGATCCGATTTCCTGTGGGGAAGCGGTTCTAACTTCAAGCTGTAAACTGGCTTCACCACAAAACCAACCAAACGTGGAACTGCAGCCTCCATGAGCTTGGAAGGGCTGAACTCCTTGTCAGCATTCAAAAGGGCAGGCAAATTAATAAAGCCAGTCTCACTACTGCATATGAAAAACTAAATTTTTCCTTTTATTAAAGGCAGATATCTCCTTATTAAGAGATTAGATGCAGTCTGTACTTATACACAGAATACCAAACAAATCCCACCTACCTTCCCCCCACCAAACCCCCCTAAACGTTCAACACATTTGCCTATAATTCAAACATTCTACAGTGCCTTGCAAGCTAGGTACAGTTGTACAAGTAATTTCTTCCAATAATAGTAAATCCAGACATAGTACAACATCAAGCAAAAAGTGTTATCCTTACATAGCAGTTCCTAAAACAGTGTTCTCAAAATAATGCATGGCAACATATCTCAGAGTAATAATACTTCGTGAAGCCATAGAAATGAACTATTAAGACAAAACTTCTTCCTATAAAAGCATTTACCTAATAAGTAACACTTCCCCACAGGACCCACTCGACCATGCATGCTGCTGCATCCATTTATACTGAACATTTCCACAAGTATACTTCTGTTGATTTCATGCCAAACAGCCATGTTAAAAAACTGGCTATCCTCTCAAGTGTGATGCTTTTATCCAATATTCTGAATTACTTGCTCCGAACAGGGCCAACCCAGGTCAGCTCCAGGGCCCATCCATGCCTGATTCCATTGCTGCTTCCAGCAGATGTAATAAGGAGTTGGAGACACCTAGTGCTTCTCCTACACAACCCACTGGGGGCTCTCCCACAACAAAAATTATAAATGAACATTAAATCATTCACTAGGATATAAAAACAAGCCTTAAATGTTCAAAGATCAGGCCAAGTCAGTATTATTGTTATTACAATAAACCTCCAGCATTAAGCAATTTCAAACATCAGTTCTTCTTCCAAACTTTTTTTCAATGTAGAGGCAAGATTGGCACATATCTGAGTGAAATTACTCAGTTACTAGGCAATTTATTACTGCTTAACTGTTCCATGTGTATCAAATCCTGTTTGACAGCAGCCCAGTCTTTATTTCCATTTGGAAGCTTTTGTAACTAATCGTTACCAAGCCAAACTGTTTTCAAACAGCAGTTAAAAAATTAATAGCACGACTCAACTTTATATTAAATTACTTTATATAAGAAAAAAGTAAAACTGCTTAATAAAGAAATGTAACACACTTCGACTAACTATCAAAGGAGATATGAAAACCAAACATATTCACATCACTGACAGTAAATTTATCAGCTATTTCTTAAATTGAGCCATAGCATTTCAAAGACTACAAAGAACTGAACTAAAACTATTTATATTTCAACAATATGATTATTTCAAACCTGACAGTAGACATGGCACTGTACAAACTTCTTTCACACTTGCCAACTCACATATTTCATTATCGCTAACTAGCACCCAGGCAAAAAAACCCTGAATTTCAACCAATAGATCAATCATTAATGCATGTTCTTGTCTCCAAGTTGAATGAGCATATAGCTTGTTTCTTCCTGACATAAATTTCTATCACGATGTGAACACTTCAACCCAAAACTTTGTTAACTTAATAGAAGGCTATAATTGATTCAGATACTGAGGAAAAGCCACAAAAGCTCTTCTACAATATTTATATCTACTATTTTTCCAAACAAATTTAAAACATCAAATAGTGGACACACTAAGACACAAAATACTAACATTGCAACTTTACAGTATTAACCAGTCTCAGATGAGCAAGAGGAACCAACTTACCAGGCTAGCTACAAGGGACTAAACAAAAATTGTTAACAGCTTTGTCCAAGACTTAAAAAGCTATATAACACACAAAGGCCCCAAAGGAGTAAGAAGAGTACTCTGTACATAATTTGATTGTTACAGATCTAACAAAGAGTCCATACTCTCTCAGAGCTAACCTGGCCATCCGGCTGTGCAGAGGACTCCAATTCCTTCTTGTCTCACACACACATACAAAAAAACCCCGAAAAAACCCAAACACACCCCACCCCTCCAAACACAACACACACCAAAACAGCTTTTATCAAGAAAGTAGATGGTTCAGTGGAAGGGGCTCTGCTGAAACTAGAGTTAGGAAAGCAGTACTTTTTTTAACAGCTTAAGCCACCATAATCACAAATCAAATGCATGGTCCTGGCTTTCCCTGTTCTGCTGGCCAAGCACTTCCAAACCTTCTCATGTGATAGTACCACTACATTATAAAAGGAATCCACACGTTCATTCAAACAGGAACTCCTCCTGTTGCCCTGTTCAGTTCAGGTTGGATCTGTGAACTGAACCAACTCTCTGTGCAGTGCTACCATGACTACAGTCGACAAAAGCAAATCTGGGTTAAGGCAATTGCAAAACCACCTCCTCAGACTGAGCTGAGTGTTGTGGGGAATACAACACTGAGAACAGCTGAATTTGGACACATTTATGCCTTCTTAAAAACTTTTGTCAGGATTCACTTTAATTTGAAAATATTAAGCAAGCAAGTTAAGCTTCAGCTGGGACTTCTTTTTGTAAAATTACAAACACTTTTTTTCTAAAACTTCCTAAAACCAAATATGATTTTAAGGGTTTCCACTTAACTCAGTTTTTTATTGAAGTTACACAAATTTGCTACATCTGACTCACAGCAGAATTTAGATGCTGAAAGTGTACTTTCCCAGATAATTCGGGATCGTGACCTCAAACAGTTAAACAAACCCACTCTGCTTTTTATAGTTAGGAGTCCTCAAGGGTAAGCACCACTTCCATTGCTAAGTTTGAAAAGTAAAGGGAGAATACGAGCGAAATTAACAAGATCCTAGTAAATAACCCCAAGATATCATCTACAAAAATTTTAGCACAGGCCTGACGATGACATAGTTTCTTTGGGACTTAGTACGCTCCTCCCCACACCTGAAGAGGGCATGGAGTTTCCACAGGCATAATTTCCATGGGTGAAGTTTTCAAAAGAGACTTTAGTTAATGGTTAAACATTTGTTTAGGCTATCATTGAGCACTCTTTGAAAAACTGTTGTCACCGTCATACTTCCATCTAAAACATATTGGAGAGAGTCCAGAGGAGAGCCACGAAATTAATCAGAGGGCTGGAGCACCTCACCTATGAGGACAGGCTGAAAGAGTTGGGGTTGTTCAGCCTGGAGAAAAGAAGGCTCCAAGGGGACTTAATAGCAGCCTTCCAGTACCTGAAGGGGGCTACAGGAGAGATGGGGAGGGACTCTTTATCAGGGAGTGTAGTGATAGGACAAGGAGTAATGGTTATAAGCTGAAAGAGGGTAGATTTAGACTAGACATTAGGAAGAAGTTTTTCATTGTGAGAGTCGTGAGACACTGGCACAGGTTGCCCAGGGAAGTTGTGGATGCCCCATCCCTGGGAGGTATTCAAGACCAGGCTGGATGAGGCTTTGCACAACCTGGTCTAGTGGAAGGTGTTCCTGCCCATGGCAGGGGGTTGGAACTTGATGATCTTTAAGGTCCTTTCCAACCCAAAACATTCTATGATTCTATATTTATAAAAATGTATTAAACAACATGTTAGATTTTTAGAACTTTTCAGTAAAACTTCTTTAACATGGTCTACTCAAGTAGGGTTTTCAGAAGAGTCTGTGTGACTAACACAGCTGAATTTAAGAGCAGACACTGTAAAGACCTTGAGGGCCTAAAATTAAACACTAGGAATTACTCAGATAGTAAATCTCTCTATCCCAAAGACTTCTTAATTACTTTATCCAAAGACTGTTGTATTGAAAAATAAACAAGAGGCTGTGGAGCAACCACCAGAATCCAGGTCACATTCTCTTACCTGCACTGTTCCAACCAAGCAGCTATAAAGTCAGACACTAAAATACAGCTACACAACATAAGGCACTGATGGCAAAATGGTAAGGGGGATGTTTCATTCACTGTTCTGGGGGTTTTTTCAGAGAGTGGAGTGGGGGAGCACAGGAGTTATAACAGCTCAAGGTCAGGAATTTAGGGGTTTTTTTAAAATCTGATATTTGAAGGTCTGTTATAACCCATGCCAGTAACCCACCTCAAGAAGCAGCCAACTGCAGGTATTGAGGCAGGAAAACAAGAAATGGTACAACTACAATGATCATTCCTTGATACACATTTCACTTCAAGACAACCTGTGTGACTCAGCCTAACCCTAGATCTCCAGGTTGCTAGGAAAACAGCTGGAATGTTTTAATCACTGGTGGACCAGCCTTTCACAAATCTCTGTGGTTCCTTTCTGAACCCACGTGCACTTTTGGCTTCTACCACAGTCAATTAATAGGATTTCCACAATTTCATTATTCACAATGTGAAAAAGTTATTCCATTTGTTTATCTTAAGCTTGCTGTTCAATAAAATAGCATGAGATTTCCTCAGGTATGTATTGAAAAGATGCTATATAATTGTTCTCTAGTCTCATGGTTTTATACACCTATTTGTCTTTTTTCCTACTCCTAAGGAACTCAGTCTATTTTGTCCCTCCTCATGTAAAAGCTTTTTCATTCCTCTGGTCATTATTGCCCTCCTATAAGCACTGTGTAGACGGGGACCACCTAAGCTTTTCCCAATTCTTGAATATAATTCTGTGATTTACACCCAGAATTCTAATCCCAGCATAGACAGAGTCCTATGAGAGCTTTACAGTTTGGCACCAGGGAAACTCACTGTGACAGAAGGAAATTACTCGGCATTTTCTTTGTTCTACTTGTTTCTTTTCCTGTCAGAAATTACAGTGGGAAATTTTTAGGGAATTCTGACTAAACAATGCAAAAATGAGACATCCAAGAAATTGGAAGTGAATAACAGCTTTTTGGTGCTTGCTTGCTAATAATATTAAGTCATAACATACATATGCATATAAGCAGAAAACAATGACAAAATAACTTTAAAAGTACATTGATACCCACCTCATCTTCACTAGCTGCTCCTGCAAAGAAAACATGGGCGTATTGCAAAGAGACACGGGTCAAATGAAAGCCATACCAAACCTTCAAACTCGAAACACTAGGCTGTCCACTGAAGGCTATACTATTGGGGGCAAAAGTAATACTGAAGGCGTAACACAAGTGTGCTGTGTGTTGACAGCAGTTGGAAGTGCAACAAAGCAACAAATACCAAGACAGACTATTTTAGTGATGGTACCAGTTAACACGGGCTGTAATCTGCTAAGATTAAAAGATAACAGACACCTCAACAACTTCAATTTTTTAAAAAAAAAATCAGCTTTGAAGAAACTTCAAAATAATTTTTTATTATTATTATTATCATTCTGCTGCCCCACGAAGTCAAAAGACCTAATTAGAAACTGTGGCTCAGGGGACATCCCACCTTAGTGGATCAGCACAAGTTACCATGCAAAGCTTGTTCTGTCACACTCACACATAGGATATATCTATATGCCACATGTAGCCCCGGCCTGTGTTACAGCCATATATCCGCCATGCTTCCAAACTGTATGAAGACAATTCCATATCCAGACGCATACTCTGACACAGTGAGCTTGATCTAAGCGAACTTATTGTCCTGGTTAACACAGGGTAACCTCGTGGGACTGGTCACGCCTGTTCAGACAGCCTGCCACCATACATCTGGGCGGCATTGCAGCAATGACATCTCACTTATGGAATGGAACAGCTAGGACAGGCCCAGAGAAAATTTCCCAAATGAATTACAGAGATATATATACATGGTTATTAGTTCACAGAGCATTTTATAGTCTAGTCCACCTTCCCCATTAGTAAAGACAAAATGTTCTCAAAGGAACAAATTTTTTTTTCTCTCTGAAAGTTCCTTGCAGTACAAAAGGTGGATTGAACAAGGAACAGTCTAAATCTTTCCTCTTTCTTTTAAATATTCAACATTTGATAAATTCCCTCCATGTTTCTGTCCAACTGATTAGTCAGATTTGGTAACAGACTCAAAAAAGAAATCCTGTGATTACCTCAAAATGCTTAACTCATGAGCAGGACTATAATGCCTGCAAAATGTGGCACAAGGGAAGTGTTATCCTTCCATGCTTTGTCTTGGAACTCTGGCATTTCAATGAACAAGATCCCTCATTAGAATCAGATGAGGACAGACGTACCTACATGGTGGGTGGGCATGGGTGGACATCAGCCCCTCCAACCTCTCTAATGGGCAATTTCCCCAGATTCAAAGAAAAATTTCATAAAAAGTTAAAGAGAAATGGCAAGTTGCCTCATATTACCACTGGCCTAATGGCTTGGGCTGCTGCTTCTATAAAACAGGGGGTTTTTTCAAAGAAAATTATTGTTAAAACCATTTGGCTGAAAGTGAAGAGCTATTGAAAAGTACAGTCAAACTGGCAGCTTGCTCTTAAAATTCCCCCCCACACTTTTATAAGTATCGTTTTGCTTGTGGCTTTTAACAGCTGTGCACACACGCCTAAGGTAGATGTGAACTTTTATTTTCGCAAAACTAAACGGGAAGCTTTTTAAAGCATCTAATTTAATTTTTTTTTAATTAAAAGTGGAGCTTAAAAGGACCATGGAAATGGACGATGCAGCTGTGCTCATGCCAGGGAAAAGATCTCAAGAACAAGAAGTGAGCTAGAGTAAACATACAAAATAAGTTTCACAAAACTAAGTGTGCACTGTAATTAAGTGATTGTATTAGCTAATGGGAAGTTAACTCTTTGTTTCTTCAGAAATGTTTTCCAAAATTAAATTAAACTGTATTTTGCAAATATATTAAAATTTGGCTAACTACTATGCTCTTCCCTCAGAGCAATCCTAAAATTAATTCCAGAATGAAATGGCTTCACAGGTTCCAATATTATTCCCAAACACATTTAGGAACTCAGAAAACTCACACACACACAACTCAGCTCAGAACTAGCTCACTAATACTGCCACATATATTTACTGGTTTCATTCTCAAAATAATTTAACTTCCTTTGCATTTAGATGTCCTCCTGGAATAATTAAATGTTTAGAAGCAGATTTGCCACTGTACTGAGATACTGAAAGATGCAGGCGGGCATCACCAGGGGGACTTTTTAAAGTACCAAAACGACTACTGGGCAAATAGGCAACAGTTTAACACCACTGAAAATCCCATCAGACAGCAGCCTACATTTTTAAGCACCAGCATACTCACAAAAATTCTGTCCTCTTGGCCTAATGACTTAATATATAGCACTAGATACTAAATTAAAACAAACAAAAAACCCACAGAAAGAAGAGAGAATAAAAATGCCACATTTTATTTCTACTTGTACACCTTAAGTACAAAGGCACACAATGACAACATAATAATTCTAGATATCGCCACATATTTAACGGGTCTTTTCTACTAAAACTCTTAGGAAAGACATAAAAGTATTTTTAAGGCAGAAAATTCATAGGATTATGAAGGAAATGCCACATTAATCCATGTGGATTATATACCCTGTAGACTGTAACAGCTCTAAAAGAAATCTTTTCCAGTGCTCTAGTACAGCTACTATTTAAACCAAAAGGCCTTAGCAGTTCATCCATCAAGTTTATTCAGCCAGAGAAGCTGCTAGCTTTTTTATAAGATGTCTAATATACTAAAAAAAAGTATGCAAAGTAACCCACACTTCCCAAAACATAACCATTTTTTAAAAAAACACAAAAAACAAAACCAAAAACCTGGTGTCCATATCGGGCTGACAAAGCAGCACTCCCAGAAGATCTAGGAACAAAAAAGAAAACCAACAACATTAAAAGCATTCCCTTTGCATCAAGCACAAAGGACTAGGTGTAAAGAGAATGGAGAGGATAAAAAAGTCCAAGAGACATGCAATCCAGCCTGGACAGCAGAGCCTAACAGAGGGAGGCGGGGGAAAATTTTAGTGATGCAGTCTTCTGCTTACCTCCCTTGTGTACCCACATGCAAGAGACTCAAGGATGAGAAATAAAGCACTCACAACAAATATGAAAATCTGACCTAATCAAAACCTGGAATTCAGAATAATCTAGTCAGGTCAAATAAAAACCACTACAACCTGTATTCCTACCTAGGGTTCTTCTGGGACATAATTTGATACTGTCTTTGATATGAAGCCTTGATTCCTGTTGGGTTAGTTCCTTGATGAATCCAAGGCACAGTTTGCCAAATGAAACCCAGGTCACAAGTAAAACATGTTATGCAGGTGCGTATAAATTACATTTGTGCGGTTTAACACATCAAACGTAACAAATAAAAGTTCACCACAGGTAAACACACTGATAAAGCAAATATAGCACTAATGTTTCTGAACCTTCTATGAATAAAACCATGCTTTAAGAACTGAGATTAATATACTGTGCACCACTGACAGATAAAATGATTCATCGTGCACCAATTAACAAAACATGTTTCATATTAGACAGAGCAGAAAGAAAATTCAATTTCCACAACTGTGAAGTGATTATAAGTCACTTTTTCTTCAGTTGCCTAATAGAACTGCTCTCAGCACTACAAATATACCTAAATTAATTATAAAAGTATCGCCCAATGGAAAGACAAAAGCAACTATCAGTGACCAACATACATTTGGCAGAAATAGAGTGCCTTAATATTCTACAAGTTAGCCGAAAAAAAATTGGCCAAGTGATCTCAGAAATTGATACTACAAGTAAGACCACAGAGATGCACCCACACTATAAAATGCTCAAAAATGGACGGCATGGAAACGGAAAATGCCTTGTTCCCACAAGATATTTCTTCATCCAAAGTATACCAGAAATCCTCTTTCTTTTCCCTCCTGTCATTATGACCCTTCACCTCGGCCAAGTGCCAGGTCCTGCACCTGTGTGGGGGCAATCCCAAGCGAAAACACAGGCTGGGAGGAGAACGGATTGAAAGCAGCCCTGAAGAGAAGGACTTGGGGGTGTTGGTTGATTAACGTGACCCGGAAATGTGCACTTGCAGCCCAGAAAGCCACCCATGTCCTGGGCTGCCTCAAAAGCAGCGTGGCCAGCAGCTCGAGGGAGGTGATTCTCCCCCTCTACTCTGCTCTCATGAGACCCCACCTGGAGTACTGCATCCAGCTCTGAAGCCCCCAACATATGAAAACGGACATCAACTTGTTGGAGTGAGTCCACAGGAGGGCCACAAAGATGATCAGAGGGCTGGAGCACCTCCCCTATGAGGACAGGCTGAAAGAGTTGGGGTTGTTCAGCCTCGAGAAGAGAAGGCTCCAAGGAGACCTAATAGCAGCCTTCTAGTACCTGAAAGGGGCCTACAGGAGAGACAGGGAGGCACTCTTGATCTGGGACTGTAGTTGTAGGATGAGGGGTAAGTTTTAAGCTGAAAGAGGGTAGATTTAGACTAGATATTAGGAAGAATTTTTTTTCTGTGAGGGTGGTGAGGCACTGGCACAGGTTGCCCAGAGAAGCCGTGGATGCCCCATCCCTGGAGGTGTTCAAGACCAGGATGGATGAGGCTTTGAGCAACCTGGTCTAGTGGAGGGTGTCCCTGCCCATGGCAGGGGGTTGGAACTCAATGATCTTTAAGGTCTCTTCCAACCCAAACCATTCTGTGACTCTATCGTAAACATATTAGAAGCTAGCTCCCAAAAGGAGCAAGGAGATTCTCCTGTCTTGAGGATTCTTAGCTTGAAGTGTTAAACAACTATAAAAGGATATGGCTCTGCAACATAATAAATAAAGGCATAACATGGTGAAACTATTCAAATTGAAAGAAAGTATAACCATTTTCTTCAATAAAGCAATATAATCTGCTCGGGACAAGGAAAGAGGATTTATTGCTTGTTTGTTCCGTGTTTCCTTTGCACCTTGGTTTCCTAATCTCCGAGTTTGTTGGAAGACTGACTTTGCCTCCTAATGGCAGCAGGGCTTGGGATGTTAGTAGAGACTGCACTGCTTGAGAGAAGAACTGATGGTCTTTCACAACGATCAGTCTGAATTACTAAACATGAAGGAAGAGCTAGAGAACAAAATATTATGACTGGTGCCACGCACATCAAGCTTGATCATAAAACAGGGCTTGCGCCTAAAATCTCCAAAACTAATCTTGGTCACACTGATGTCAAAGGCAAAACAGTACCATTGACAGTGGAACTAGACACTCAGTTTTGAATTTATGATTTTTCAGTTTCCTCTCAAAGCAGATCAACAATATCCTAAGGCTTATTCCCACATACCTGTCATTATGACAAAAATGTAGGGTACTACTCAGTGTAAAAATCCTAATTAAAATAATCATGCTATGATAATTTATTTCAAAATTTAGAGATGAGGGGAATTAACAGTTGTTTTGGTGACCATTAAAGAGCAAACAGCAGATTTGTAAGTATGCTTCAATTTTAGAGAAAACACGTACAAGACATTTTTCTGTCCACTTTGCTCTCTAGTGACCTGCTTCCATTATAAGTTCACGGCCACACTCAAGTTTAAATATATGAAGGAAATTTCAGTTCTCCTTTACTGCTTCTGAAGCAAATCAGACCACTTGAAACAAGTCAGGATAAGCGTATACCATGGGACTGTGACATTGGTATAGTACTAACTCTTTCATGAATAGTAATTACTCTAGCAACTGTGTAAAGCAGACAGGCCCAGTTGCATAAGGCTCAATGCAAGTTTTATGAACTGCAGAAAAGCATACTTAGTATGGGGGGAAAAACATGTTTCACACTTTTATTGTAAAGAACATGAGGATCTCACAGAAACTGCCAGAACAGATGTTCATAAATTGGGCCCTTAATCTGCAGCACTTTCCAGGTTTTAAGCTATATCCACCAGTCTGTAGAACATATTCCTCTCTTTTTAATACAATTCTTCTGTTTAGTTTTTTTAATAAATAAGTTTATGACTTTAGTAGTGTTGCCAGCTGTTCAATTTTGATTTACTGTCAGAGTCTGCTTTAATATATAGTGGCTTTTGTGGCTTACCCATATAGATTACATTTTAAGCTTCAAGATATCACTATAAAGCAGCTGGAAAAAGTACTGGCTGTGCTCAGAAACCAGCATTATTGCCTTAGTGATCAACCACTTAAACATGCAACTACACCAGTAACTATTCTCTAGAAACCTTTTGGATACACCATTCCTAAAATAAAAGTGCAAAACTTATGGTGCAAGAAGAGGCCATCTTAACATATGTACTTTAAAAAGCCAGTCTAAGAAAATTGCTAATTATTAATTAGGTGATGTATTAGCTGTTTCTTTTACTTCTGCTGTATAGCTTAAGATCATTTAAGAAACAAAAACTCTTCACACTAAAAAGAAACCCAAACATGTAAGTTCAAACATGATTAAGTCCAGACATTTTCAATAATTGTTCCTGACAAACATCAGTAGTGTTGTAGAAAGTTACAGTTATGGTAGCATGAAGTTACTGTAGGATGACAGGACCTAACAGAGTAAAGAATGCAATAAATAACTTCTAGGAAAACCCAGAACCTTTCTACAGCCTGAAATTGTATTCCGTGTTTCACAACTGGTTTACATGGTGCTTTCTAGAAAGTTTATTTAAAACATTGTTTACTGAATATTGCTGTGAAAGAACTCAGTACTCTTCATACAGAACCATTTTTAACCTCACAGAATTGCACAATAATCAGACTAGGCTTTTCTTTCTCCATTACCTGCAAGTACAGGGTAATGTTATTAAAATAAACTGCCACAACAGTATCCTTGGAACTGAACAATGGATCAAAATCTATGGAAAATCTCTACAGATGGACCACTCCAGAATCATCAGTCAGAACTACTAGGGGGTTTTTATTACACTGAAAACTTACTTTTTTCTGCTCAAAAAGGCTCATTTTTCCATATAAAACTAACTCCACAAAAAAATTCCAACCAAGAGAACAGAACAGTTTGATTCAGAAAGATCAGTATGGTGCCCAGTGAGAGTAGGTTTTCATTTGTCTTACACTGTCATTTTCTCCCAAGTTTGGATTTACCAGCTGGACAGTATCCATGATATATTACTCTCACAAAGTCCTATCATACCTAAGAGGATGTGATACATCATGGAAAACATAAAGGGAAAAATAAAATTAAAAAAAACCCAACCAATCAACCAAAAAAACAAAAACAAAACAAAAAAAAAAAAAAAAAAGGGAAAAAAAAAAAAAAAAACAGGTCCATAGCATCAGGACCACAGCCTGTAGAACAGGAAGAGAAGCATCAGCATTACACTTTCCATGGGACATTGCAGTGACATCTCCAAGTCAAAATACTTCAAACTTTTCCATAATGAGTTTTGAAGGGAGACTGAGAAGTAGAATCCAAAACGCCATCATTTTCTATGTGGGCAGCAGAACATAAAAATATTTTTGAAACAGTTCAATGTAACAGCCTGACCCACACTTCTATACACTGCTTTCTTCCTTCTGCATGCCTCCAGCAAATGATCTTCCAAACTTCTCCTGTAAATGTATAAAGCTTTTAGCAACTGAGGCTCACTCTTTCTTTCAATAGAATCAAACGTGTGCTATCTGCACAAATCTTATTTCTTCCAGCTTTCATTTTAAATTGTCTATCACAAAAAAATGCTTAAGATTGCAAAATCCAGTATTTTAAAGTTTCCCTCAATATACATAATTATTACACCTCAATATTTATCAAAAGCAAGCCTTTCTTGATTCTACGATCATAAACTCAGAATGTCTCATTATATCAAATATATGGAGCTATAACCATGGACTAAACTTGAAATAGTATCATTAATTTCCACTTCTTCTCTTGCAAATCACCATTAAACAATAATGTCCTAAGAATTATACAATTTTAAAATATACATATAATGCATTCCCCATAATTTTTCTTCTTCATTCTTAAATCTGCATGCACATAGTTCATACTGTAACACTCAGTGTCCTGGTTTCAGCTGATTTGAACACCCTACTGATTTATTGATCTTCTATTGCATTTTGCTCCTAAAGGATCTGACAGCAAATTATTTTGAAAAACAGCAACATATCAAAATAATCCCATAGTATTACCTTAACTTTAATGTCTGTGAGAACCTCAAGTTTTCTAAAATATTTTCAGGACAATGTTTCAGAATTGCATTTTTCATACTACAAATTCTTAATCATATTAATGGCAGTTATCCCTTATAATAATTTCCCATATTAACATAGGCTATCCTTCATCCTCTAAGTTGAGCTGAAATAATTACTGGTTACATCCAATAAAAAGTTTAAAATTTTATCATTCATTGAAATAATTAGAACAAGCTTAAGTTTTCCCTGCTGATTAGGAAGAAACTTCTCTACCACACTTTCTGTCTGTACAGAGTAAACAGCTTCAATTACTATATGCATTTCAGTTGAAATTGCAGTGTACACATAAGTACTGTATAACTGCTACACTAGTCTGACTCTAAAACTGTGAAGCACTATAAAAAGATCAGTTTACTGCCTTATCTAGCTTTAAATAGAAATAATGCTACAATAGCACTTGTCTTTTTTCCCACTTTGTCCAAAATCCAAATTCTAATGCCTTATTCACATTTGAAATTTGGTTATCCTCTCTCATCAACTTCCTTCAATAATAATATATGAGAATATATTTCCACAGTAGCTAATGGAGACATTCCTACAAATCAATGTGCTGCAGTGATACAGAAATAAAAGCTTATTTCACTGTAATGATGCTTCCAGACTTCCCTCAAGTCAGGTGGTTACTTGCAGTTAATGATCTGTGACATACCACACAAGTAGTCCTAAAAAGACTTATTATCCACTGCATGTGCAACAATATTTGCTTTATGGATGGCTAAATGAATGAAGACATTCAATGTAACTGTAAAAGTAAAATCAAAAGAAAACTTACAAGTAACATGTTTTCTTTGAGTAAAAGAGCTGTGAACATTTTCCATTAATACTTAACCTTTTGCTGGAGCAGTGCAACCACACATAATGCTTGAATCCATAAAGTCCAAGAGCTGCTCAGGGTTAACACTGATTAACTGCCCCAAGTCAAATGTTATAACTTTTAAAAATTTCAGGGAGCTTCACTGCACTAATGAAATCAAATTGCATTTATGTCATATGGCAAAGGTGGGAGCAAGACAACTTGCAAAGAAAAAAAATTCTGTCCTGTCTTAAAAACAGGTATTTTTTTCAATCCAGTAAAACAGACATTAAATTGATTGGTTTTTAAAACTACTTATGTTATGCTGCACTGACTTCCGTTAATATACTCATAGAAAAGAACAGCAAACTAACTTAAAATAAGCTACAATCCAACAGTACAATATCTTGCACGACTCAGACTGTACAGACATTCACACATTTTCTGTTTGCAATTTTTTTCATTTACTAGACTCAGCTTTGTCCACCATATGTCCACCGTAGACTAACTATTCCCTTAGGTACAATTAAGGGCTTTTCATTTGTTGTAAGAAGACCTAAGTATGGAGGACGCAGCCAGAAAAAACATTTCTACCTAAACCAAAAACAGAAGCACATTCAGCCTGGACTATGGTTTATGCAGCATCTTTTTTATTAGACGTATGTCTACATTGCTAAATAAACTACAGACAAAATCCATGGAAACAGTAAGAGATCTCTCAGCATTCCATTTGTTTATTATTATAAAAATAGGACACATATACTGTTCTAACCTTTGTATTTAAACGGTTTACTTCTACTTCCATTTTTCAATGACATCTTTAAAGATTTTTCTGAATTTAAGTGTAACTGTTAGTGAATGAGAATATACTATTTACTGGCACTTCTGTCACACTGGTGTTTGAGTTACAGCTATACTAATAATATTCTACCAGGCCCTTGAACTTGGTCTTAGTTCTTGGTTGGTCTTAGCAGGCCAAACTTAATGTGAGCAAATAAAATCTGAAGTACAGCCTCACAATTTTAAGTGCAAGAAGACGAAAACAAGTTATTCACACTCACTAAAATAAAAAAGCATAACATAACAGCAGTCCCTCAGTTGGACTAGTTCATGACTACCCTCCCTTTCCTACTAAAGCACCATGTGATCTGAATGAAAAAATATTAATTTCATCAGTTTGTACAATATCTAATCTCTCCTGGTACAAATTCATTGATTTTCATAGAATTACACCTGTTTATGTCAGGGCTCTGTCTAGCTGTACAAATCTCAAAGTCAGACAAGTGGTATAACAGTAATATATCTTCTGTGGGCAAGGTGTATATATTATTTAGCTTCACCCCTATACTGAATCCCATACTGTGGCAGAACACAAATCAAAAAGCAAACTCACTACTAGCTAATTCTATGTGTGCTGAAGATCACAATCTGTTCTTAAAACAGGCAGGGCAGAAAATTATTATAATGATCATTATCTTTTCAGCAGCATGACAGAAAAGATTCCCCTTCTGGTCTACTTGGCTTTTGAGAGCCACCATCAAAATCTGTCCTGTAGACATTCTCCAGTAATGGCTGCAGCACTGAAAGTCCAGAATTCTAAAAATCTGCCTTTAACTGGCTTATTTAGCAGATGCTGTGTCCACTGTGACTCCTGTCAAGTGTTCTACCTTCTCAGCCAATGGAATATGTTTAAGTAAACACTACACAACAGCAATAAACCTTCCTTCTTTTGTTCTCTATAATTTTCTGTGAGCTCAGCTACTTTCTAAAGAACTACACTTGAGGCTCAGGCTCCGTTTATGTATCTCTGTGTGGCATATTAGTAGACTTGCCCACACGGCAACCTAATAGACATAATTAAATAAATCACTTCAGCAGTGACGGTAGCCAGCACCACTAATATTATGTCAAGCATGATTTAGGATCAAATTCTCACAAGACAAATGCTTTCTCAGACAAGTAAGGTAATTTTATCACTCAAAAATGTGTACATTTCTAGACTGTTCCCATCTATAAAGTAATACAAAGCGTATGGTGAATAAAAGATCATTTTCACCTGTGATTTTCCCTTTCATTAATTTAAGTTTTTTGTTAAGAATATTTTTTTTAAAAAGTTACCTGATCACTGAAACAAACAAATTCATAAGACTGCAATTTTCTATCAATCTTATGAGTTTGTTGAGACAACCATTCTATACATATTTTAAAACAGGATAGCATTCTACATTTATTCAAATTAGTTGGTAAACTGGCCGTAGCACAGCACAAAGTTTTCTTTTTAAGGGAGTCTCTACATGTAAGTACTTCACCCTCCAATCCCAGGAGCATGTGTGAGGCTCAGGTGACTGGACCTGCTGTCAGGCATACAGGAACTTCAGTTTAATCAGGCATAAGACTCAAGAGAACAGGAGTCTTTCCCTTTGCTGCTCAACACTTGTCTTAATTACAGGTGAAGGACGTAACAAGTGCAAGCTCACAGGAAACAAGAGTAGAAAACAGCTGGGGGAGGTTGGGAGGGACAAGAGAATTAATGCATAGTTCTATATTTTAATAAACCAGAATCTCAAAATGAGTGTTAATGAAGAAATTTTCTGAGTACAGCTGGGAAACTAAGTGTATAATGCAACAGCTGAGTCCAAAAGCAGACTGAGTACGTCCTGTTTCAGCCAGATTCACATTAATATACAGTACACCAAACATTCATTTGTATCTGGGCTGAAAAATGTTTCTTTCTGCACTCAGATAAGATAGGTAAAAACATTTTACGTTGTATGTAAATATAAGTTAAAGGGTACACTAAAATGTAACCTTTAAACTTCACAATGTAACAGCATACCACTTCCTGTTCAGATAGCACTCCAAGATCAATTAATCATGGCTAAGACGAACTAACGGTCAACATTCTTAATTAGTGCTGATGCATTCTCCACTGTGCCCTCATCTGTCATGAAGACTGTTTAAAAAACTGAGTTATTAGTCTTTATTGAGGAGTGGATCTGGTTAATATCTCTAAGAATAGAAACCATTCATTCATCCACTATGCACTGGCACCTGATAATTCCTACCCCCTATATAAGCTACAGATAACCAACGCCCTAAGACCAGCTTGGTAGCTATAAATCAAAATGAGTGTAGCTCCCATGCAACCTGGGTTAATTTTATTTACAATATATCCACGGAAAATGTTGGTATGACACTTGAGGAGTCTGTTTATAGATTAGTGCAGAGCAAAATATACAAAGTAGTCAAGGTAGAAAAGAAAGAAACACATCAGTCATACAAAACACAGTAAAATCTCTCTAATTCACACTAATGACTAGAAGATCCATTGCAATTACTGAACTTTGTCAATACCAAATTTAAGCAAAGATCCTAAGTGCACAAACCACAATTCATTCACTTGATAACTATAGGTCAATTTATCCTATACAATATGTCAAAGTACTCGACAGCAACATATCTATAAACGTTTTAAGCCACTGCACTGAAATTGAAAAGCATTTGTTAAACTTAACAATAAGGCTAACTCCCTTATTTCTGGTGCAAACGAAACGGTATTAGCAACACACAAATAAGTATATTTCAAATATACTTTGTATTAAATAGGATTAAAATACTGCAAAGTAAGTTACATGAAAAGTTAAATTTAAGATTCAATGCCAACTGTAAATTTTAGGATTATTAACATCTTATGACTTAATATTAATATGGAATAGAAAAATTGTACATGAAATTTTATAATTCATTTTGTTGTTTACCAAATGCACAGAGAAAAACCTATAGAAATATAGAGAATTAACTGATAATCAGACATCAGTGCAAGAAACAGGTCTGTGCAAGATCTTGACTCAAAACATTTTCTACTCTCTCTGACCAGATGTGTAGGTCAGGCTATGGAAAAAATGTATAGGAAGAACGAAAGAATGAAAAATAAAACTAAGCACCCAGGAGGAAGACAGTCACCTTAAATAAAGCACCACTTTCACAAAGGAGGACTCCAAAGTTTTTCAACACCAAAACTTCTTGTTCTCCCAATTATTTTTAATAAATTAGTGCACAATGACAGTCTTTGATTTTAGCTAGTCCTGAAGAAAAAAGAAAAAAGAGAGGGGGGGAAAAATGAGGGGTGGGGAGGTCCACAATTTAGGAGATCTCAATTCATACTACTTTACTACTTTCAAATAAATTTCTGATGGATGAGAGACTGGAGACTGATCGGAGCTTTGTATGTAGAAATTACCTTTCCAATGTTTCATGAATAAATCTTAATCTTATAATCATAATAGGACATTTAAAAAAATTGCCGCCACTCTGAAGTTAATTGTCATGCTTTAAACAGATGCACAGTAGCTCACTGTGTTTGTGTTTCTAATCTGTTGCAATGTACAATAAAACAGAATAGTCAAAACTAGCACTAATTCATTTAAATCAGCACTAAACAATTTGTTCAAGTTTGACGGAACACTTAAGAAATTCCTGCAAACTTACACATATAACAGAATGACTACAAATGGATACAAAAAACCACTAATAAATCACACAGTTTTATAGACAGTTTAACAGCTAGTACACAACTATGCACCATATACTCCTATACCTGAAGCAATTTGCTTTCAATGACAAAAATTTAATATCCAAGGAAATTATTTTCACCTAATAGGAATCATGTGTACAGTTTTCTATATTTCATTGTGAAGAAAAATATTTTTCATTGTTTTCTTCCAAGCTTTTTTTTAAAGCTATAGCTTTATTCCTATTTCTGAAGCACTACAGCAGAGATCCCAGGTGCATTTACCCCAAAGCAGAAAAATACGCATTTCTTTCAGACAGTTTTCGTAAGTGAAAATGGCCAAATAAGAGCCTAAAACCAAGCTAAGTATACTTAAAAGAGCAGCACTAAATTTAGGCCAAGGTTTCAGAACCGATGGTTTCAGCTGGGCTTCCAAATGCTTATCTAGGTATATAAATACTGGCCTAATGCTTCCAGCTGCTATGAATGAAAATAACTGCATTCTTGGCAATTTTTAAAACTTCTATCAGAAAGAAAGTTAAGTGTTAGAATAACTTGCCTGTGGATATGGACATTTCTAGTCTTTAACTACACATACCTGGATATTTTCCTAAAAGACATGTGTAGCTCAAAAATCAAGTACAATCCTGACACAGAAATTACTGACTGAAAGTATTTCGCCTGTATGATGCACGATGTCAAGTAAGTTCATCAAGTCATCAAATGGCTTTTCTTGGATTTAACCCTATTATTGCTCTTGCATTATGTACAAGCTTAACACCTACCAAGCAAAGAAGTTGGCTATTCTGAACCCAGTGATTCCACCTGAAGAACTTGCTACTACTAGTAGCTTTATTCTTTCATAACATGCAAGAGTCAACACCATGCTTCTATACAAAAAAACCTTGTTTTCTATTTATGTAACAATAGGAGCTTGACTACAGTTACTTTCACAGGCCATTAAAGTATTGGAGTGGAAGCCCTCCTAGAGATTACTCTCCCATTACAGAATTCAGAAAACCAATGTACTTCTAAAAGCTGAATTTTTATCATACTGAAATAAAAGTAAAGCAAAAAAATTATCTCTGTAAGCAGCATCCCCTGAATGCTCGACGTGCAACAACACAAACATCTTTAGGATCATATGAAAGCAACAGCTGGCTTTTTTTTCTTTATACACAGCTTCCGAAGGAAAAGGAGGTAGCAACCACACTGTTCCTTCAGCTGCTATTTTCATAATATGAAAGCCCTTTCACTGGTCAGTGTCAGTCTTTATCTGGAAGCTCACCTACAAAACCATATCCTATTTGCAGATCCTCCCAAGGAAATACATGGATTTTAAAGAATTACAGGCATGTCTGTGAGTAAAATATATATACTTAAGGTTTATAACAGAGAGAAAACTTCAAATGGAAACTAGTGTCTGATTTTCTACCTTTATGGAGTCATTCCAGCAAACGAACATTATTTATCCTATATTACAGTTTATGTTCTGTAAATACTTCATGAGATTTGCAGAACTCCAGCTAGGAAGTCAAATTTTGGGGTAAAATATAGATCAGTGAAAAATATAAAATATTGAATGTCAACAGAATCTGTATTATTGACTCTGGTTTGCTCAAGCACAACACTGTCTATGTTATACTTTATGAAGTGCTATTTATATATTGTAACTCTAAGAGCTTCTCTGTTTTCTTCCCAGAAAGTAAGTAGTCTTTCATAATTAATATAATAAAATGTTACAGCATCATAGTAGCAACACTACAGTTAATGGTTCTGAATGAAAATATTGCTTCTACGTTGTTATCAAGTGCTTTTAAACAATACTAACTTGCTAGATGAGGTCTTTTTTTCAGGTTTGTTCACGATATGGACATTGTGAGATGGACACAAATTACTCAGAAAGTAAAAACAGATCAAATCTGTTCTTTGTTGTTCAAAAAAATATACTTACATTGATAAAAAGTCTGTATCTGTTTCCACCACTTGTTTTTCTACCATCTGTTTCTAAAATTGCTTTATGTTGTTTTTATCATCTTCAATAAAAAAAGGGGATCTCAGATATACTAATAAGGATGTTTCTGTAAGATTTCTTATCCGGAAATGGGGGAATTTGGAATCCATCTGATTAGGAAACTAAAGAGGTAACCACTATTTAAAGTGGAATAATTTGGTGGTCAGACCATTGTATCATATTTACATGATCAAGAAGAGGACAGGTTAAAAAAGCCCAGGACAATAGGAAATAAGTAACCTCATGCAAAACTACAGACAGAATGCAAAAAAAGCCTAATAAGCAACTCATATATATTATGCCTAGTGCATTGTGTAGATACTTTAAATAATGTATACCAGTACTTAATTTAGCAGTCTCTTGACAGACAGAACTATGAAATATACCTGTTATTAGATCCAGGAATGCTTTTAGATGCATGCCATGGCTATATCCTGAATTCAAACATGAGTGAGAGAAATCTCTCTACTCCTGTGTGCTGCTCTCCAAGTAAAGAAAACACAGGCTGAGAGGCTGCAGGCTAGGCAAAGCAGGATGCAGCAAGTCCCTCAACCTAACTACCCAAAACCAAAATCCTGAGGTACACCCGAATATGTCATCTGTACACAGCAACAACGCACAAGGCAGTATTTTGTTTCATTTTAATAAAGATACACCCAATGCCATTTCTTCAATAAAGAGCAACATCCAGAGTATTTGAATAAATATTTAAGTATGAATAACTTACTTTTATTTCCAACCAAGGCCACAAGTGGCTGTGTTTCTGATTCTTCATTCACTTTTTTTACCACATTGTACCAGTCTTCTAAATTTTCAAAGCTCTGGCCATTGGTAATATCATAAACCAAGAGAATACCCTAAATAAAAAGATACATTTAAAATGTTAGAGGCTATAAAAATATTTTAACATTGGTAAAATTTGCTTCAGTCTAAATTACTATCACCATAAAATAGAGCATTAACAAATAATGGCATTGTCTCTCTTAAGGAATAATCAAAGGAATTATAAGCTTCCATAATAAACACATTTGATTGCAGTATTTCTCCTGCATTCCATGTGCTCCAAACTCAGATGTTAACTGAACCACAAGGGCAGAAAAAAATGGCAATTCAGTAAAGAGCACAACTAGTTATATTAGAAATATATGAAAGTGCATATGCTTTACAAAAAACCTTAAAAGCACTTCACAATAATAGTAAGATAAACATCACACTGGAGAAGGACTTTTATTTTAGGCAATATTATTTGCAGTTTCATTGTTCCCTTTTTGAAGAACACAAAAAATAAAAACAGCTAAATTGTACATTTCTGCACATTGCTTGACTGTTGCCTCTCTGCTCTCCTTTGGGAAGAGAGGCCAGATCCCTTCCTTCACTGTTGCAGAAGACAAGCAAGAAGTACTGGCAAGCTTTAAACTTTCAAAGGGAAAAATTAAAATGTGTTCAGAAGTCAAAAAGAATGGAGTCCCATGTATATCTGGGCCAGGCTAAAAGCAACAAATACTCAAAACTGACATTCCCAAAGATTCCTCAGAGCTAATGTTCAATATTATAAAGCACAGCCTATTAATAGCCCAAATGGCTGCCTTCTCCCCTCCATAATTCTAAGATCAGCTCTCATAAATCACTCTCCTCTCAGTTACTGAGTCTTTTGCCCCTGCTTTTCACTACATCCTAATAAATTGTCTTGTAAATGAGGAATAGTCAGAATTGGCTTCTGTTGCACTTGTTCTCATGGCATTCACATTTGGAAAAAAAATTCCTACAACTGCACACTGTTCCTCACATGAGATTTTTACAAATATTCTAAAAACCCAATACAACACACACAAAATTAGCTGGTTCAATGACCTAGTCAAGTTTTTCAGGCATTTGTCTGGGCCCAGCTTTACTTGATAGTTTCATGAGGAGTGTCTTAGATCATAAAATAGGTGATAGTTTCATGAGGAGTGTCTTAGATCATAAAATAGAGTGCACAGTTAATAATTTCACAGATGACAACAAACTGGTAGAGACTGCAAGAATATTTGAGAGTTTAGATTATATGATGAGAAACAACATAAAAATAATAGGATGCAGTTCAATAAGTACCATGACAAGTTCAAAGGAAGCAAAAATCTACTGTACAACAAGAAACATCTGGCTTTGTAGCAAGTTCTACACAACAGGATCAAGGAGTTATAGTACATCACAGTTGAGTATATCAAGCTTAATTTGTAGGAAAAAGGCAAATATCACACTGGCATGAAACATTCCAGGTGAAACAATGCAGCTAGGTTTGGACGCTGAATGTCAAGAAAAGGGTAGACTAGAAGAGACCAGTAACAATATCAAAGGTTTAGAAACCATGACTGACATCAGAAAATTGAAAAAACTGGACTGTTTCAACAAACACAAGACTGATGGCAGGCATGATGGTGAGATGGCTCTAGGGAGACCTTACAGCAGCCTTCCAGGACTTAAAGGGGGCCTACATGAGAGATGGGGAAGGACTCTTGATCAGGAAGTGCAGGGATAGGACAAGGAGTAAGAGTTTTAAGCTGAAAGAGGGTAAATTTAGATTAGATATTAGGAAGAAAATTTTTACTGTGAGGGTCGTGAGACACTGGAACAGGTTGCCCAGAGAAACTGTGGATGCCCCATCCCTGGAGGTGTTCAAGGCCAGGTTGGATGAGGCTTTGAGCAATCTGGGCTAGTGGAGGGTGTCCCTGCCCATGGCAGGGGGTTGGAACTAGATGATCTTTAAGATCTCTTCCAACCTAAACCATTCTATGCTTCTATGCTAGAAGTTTTAACAGAAGACAACAGTTCCCTTTTTATATGCTCTTATACATAGTTTGCAGATGACACTAAATTGAGAGGACCAGCCAATATGCCTGAGGGCAGGACTATCATTCAAAGGTATGTAGACACACTCAAGAAACGGGCAAACAGGAACCTTTCAACATTCATCAAGGACAAATGCAAACCCTGTAGCTGGGGATGAATTAACAATACCAGCTGAGGGGAGAGATGGGCTGCTGAGCAACTGAAAATGACCTGCAGGTCTTGGTAGACTGCAAGCCAAATATGAGCCAGCAATGTTCCCTGGCAGCAAGGATGGCCAACATAATCCTAGACTGTATTAGCAAAAGCACAGCCACTTGATCAAAGGATCTATTCCTTTCTACTCAGCACCTGTTAGCTTGTATCTAAAGTAATACATCCAGTCTTAGGCCCCTCAAGACATCAATAAACCGGAGTAAGTTCAACAGAGGGCCACCAAGACGATCAGAAGTTGGAGCACTTGTGTCCTACAAGGAAAAGCTGAGGGAACCAGAATTCTTCAACACGGGGAGCGGGTAGTCCTAGGAAGACCTAAAAGCAGCCTTCTCATACCCATGAGGAAGTTATGAAGGAGATGGAGCCAGACTCTTTACAGCAGTGCATGGCAGGAGGATGAAACACAATGGGCCTAAGCTGAAACAAGAGAAATTCAAACTAGATATAAGGAGAAGCTTTTTCACCATGAGGAGAGTCAAGCAGTGGAACAGGTTGCCCAAAGAGGTTGCTCAGCCTCCCGTCCTTAGAGGTTTACAAGAAGAATGGATAAAGCCCTAAGCAACCCAGTCCCACCTCACAGCTGAACCTACTTTGAGCAGATTTGACTAGAGACCTGAGATCCTTTCCATCTTGAACATTCTTACAATTCTGTGATGAATACATGTAGCAATAGGTTTAAATTACAGCAAGATTATAGCAAGGGTTCATTCTAGAAAAAATCATGTAGACAATAAGAACAATGAAGCTCTGAAATACACCACGTTCAGGGACAGCAGTCACCAACACTGGAGGACTTCTAAAGGTTGATAAAAATAAAACAGATAAAAATAAAACAGACATTATACCGGCATAGCTTCAGAGGAGGGCAACAGATCCTACTGAGATCCCTTCAATACCTATTTCCCTATGACAGCAATATAAATCTATCTCTTTTCCTTCAGTGTCATCAACTCCTTGGCAAAATGAGTTCTTTTTCCTTATATTTATATGGCTGCTATTAATTTCTGAGGAGCAGCTTTCAGTTGCTCCTTCAAGGAAATTAAGAATTATGACATTCATCTTTTCTCTTTATTAATAAATCTAAAATTAGACATCCACTTCCCTCTTCCAACTTTTGTACAATTTATTCCTTAATATCTTGCATCGCAGTTAACTTCTTCTAACTAATTCTATAACTACCCCCATGCCTGTGCAAGTATGTATTTGTCTTTCATAATATAAGCCTTGCTCTAGGAAGGACATACTGATGTTATTAAATGCTCAGTGTAGAAGAAGAAACTCAAGCTGAAGGACATGTATTGTAAAGGTTAAAAAAAAAAAAAACATAAGGCTGAAAGCTGTAAGTGAGAAAGAGCACGTGGCACACTTCTTTCATCAGTGGTCAAGTTCTCCCATCAGCTCGCAGAACAGCAGAGCAGACTATCTAAACCATCTTCAGCACTGAGGAGTTTAATCAGAGTTAGATGTAATGTAAAGTTAATAGAATCTGAGCATTTAAGGTTGGCCAACTGTTTCTAATTCTTCAAAGTGCTACTCTGCTACATGTCCTCTAGCCAACTGCAGCCTTCCTACACTTTTGGAAGAAACGGTATTCACGGTGGATTTTCTGTTAAAGAAATCATTGAACAAAATTCACAACTAGAGCTCACCTAATATGCCCCTAAAGCATATTCTTTTCTTAACCATTCTTTTTTTGAACCTTGTCAGTATTTGCTATATTTAAGAAACAAAGATGGTAGGTATCACAGTCTGGAGACACCAAAAAAAGCATAATGGTTTCCAGGTCATAAGGAATACTTCTTGCTTAAATTTTTGACACAACAGCACTCTATAAGGAACTTAGTATGATAATTAATGAAGGACTAGTCATAACTCCATAGCTAAAATTTATTTCATCTTTTTTTATTTAACATAGAAATCCCATCATTGCTTTCACAAATATACATCATATATTGCACAAACTTAGAGTACATGGAGTACAGAATGAGTAGATAGTATAAAAGCTGTTACTTCTCCATTATGTATGAGGAATTAAGGTGGAAAATTAACACTGGCCTTTTTACACAAAAAGTAGCACATTTCTCTGCCATGAAAAAGGTTTGAAACATATGGGTGACAACATGCCGAGAACAGCATGTTAATTCTCTAGTCTCCAGGAACGTGGAAAATAGTCCCTGCTTGCACAACTGCACTCTAGTAAGAGAAACATTTTGCCTACATTAGTGTGTATGTGAGTGCTTTTTGTTTTGGAACTATAGAGTATTTTTAAAAATAGGTCACTGGAAACTGAGAATACTGCAGAAATTATTTGCTGGTCTCTGGAGAAGGTAGAGTCTGTAGTACTCTTATTCTATTAACAAGCCAATTTATGAGGTCGTGTATGCCAGCTCTTAAAGATACTTGAAACTAGATACGTGGGTAGGGGCAGCAATTACAGGTAAGAGATGGGAGTGGTTCTGAAATACTTACCATGCAAACAACAGCAAAACTGCTATTATGGAAGTGTTGCAACCAGGCAATATATTCACACTAGACAACCAACATTTAAAAGGTGTCAAGTTTATGTCAAGACTTGTCACAATAAAAGAAAGCTACAGAAAACACTAATTAAAACCAAATGTTTTCTTCTTCAGGTTCATCCTCAGCTGCCCTCATCCTATGACTGACTTTAGTATGAAGGAACTAAATTAACTTTCAAATTTTCACTAATATTCCTGAAATATGTCAGACCAAAATTCTAAAATATTTTTTCTAGTTCACAGAATATTAACTTTAGCGAAGTTTGACTTCATGATATCTTGCACATCTGCAGAAATGCTCTTTTTACAGGTGAAAAAAGTTATGCTTAACCACTGCTGTCTTTGCTGATACTGAGGATATGGTCACTCACATACATGCAACTGAGTTGCCATAATTGAATGCACTACTGTCTATCACCTCAGCTGTGGTAGCTGACTATATGATTACTCTCAGCCTCCTTCAATTCTGAGACAAATGTGTCAGCTTTAATCAACACTGACAGAAAGTTGTTTATTAGCACCTTTGATTTATAATGGCCAAAGAGCTCTCTTTCCCCTCAGCTTGCAGAGTTCTTCTGACCCACCAGTGAAATTTAGCTACCAAGATGGGACACAGCAACTATATTGTTCTGGATGAGCAACACCAAAGGGGGAAAAAAAAAAAAAAGAAAAAAAAAAAAAAAAAAAAGGGAGGAGAAAAAATCAACTGCTTCAAGATAGCAAGTGAACTGCAATTTCTCCAACTGCAACCACACAAGAAAATTAAACAGATTCCCATCCTCAAATCTGGCACTCTTATTTTAAAATATGGCACAAGAAATCAACAAGCATTCAGCCACTTGTGATTTCTGAATCTCACAATGATCAACCAGATGAAGTCTTATTCAAGGCTGTGTGCATCTGCAAATACTGGATAAAAGCGTGATGCATACTGTAGGCATGCTGCAAGCTATTCTACACATGTACTTTAAATTTGAATGATTTAGATTTTGAGAATACATGCAGATGAACACAATTTCTGCAACAGATCCAAATCATCTACTCTATGTGTATGTACACAACCTGTGTACTTTACAAATAAGATGTTTAAAATCCCAGTTGCACCACACACACTGACCAAGTGCAACACACCAGAGGTACACATAATTATTTTGTAGCAACCTTCACTAGAATTGCTCTAATATTTCAAAGGCTTCCCTGTACTGGGGAACCCAAAACTGAGCACAGTAGTCCAAATGTAGCTTCAAAAATTCAGACAGGATGATAATAACTTTCCTTGATTTGCCTACTTCATTCTTACTAATGCAGTCCGGTATTCATTTAGCTTTTACTGTTACAAGGGTGCACTGCTGACTCCCATTCCACTGTTTTTTTCTTGTAAGACCCCACCTTCTTTCCTCCAAAGACATTTCACAGAACGGCTGAGGTTGGAAGGGACCTCTAGAGGTCGTTTAGTCCAACACCCCTGTTCAGGCAGTGTCACCTAAAGCCAGCTGCCCAGGAACACATCCAAACGGCTTTTGATATCTCTGAGGATAGAGACTCCGCAGCCTCTCTGGGCAACCTGTGAAAAGTTGTTTCACAGTTGTTTTCACAGTGAAAAGGTGTTTCCTGACATTCATAGGGAACCTGTTGTGTTTCAGTTTGCACCCATTGTTGCTTGTCCTGTCACTGGGCA
This sequence comes from Pterocles gutturalis, assembly GCF_000699245.1. Classification (NCBI taxonomy): domain Eukaryota; kingdom Metazoa; phylum Chordata; class Aves; order Pterocliformes; family Pteroclidae; genus Pterocles; species Pterocles gutturalis. Next base: position 62,648 of record NW_010138503.1, read on the forward strand.
CCATTGAAAAGAGCCTGGCTCCATCTTCTTCGCACTTTCCCTTCAGGTATTTATATATATTGATAAGATCCCCCTGAGCCTTCTCTTCTCCATGTTGAACAGTTCCAGCTCTCGCAGCCTTTCCTCATAGGAGAGATGCTTCAGTTGATTCCTCAACAGTTCATTCCCCAGCAGTTGACTCCCAGCCGGCATAAGGTTATTCTGTCTCAGGTGCAAGACTTTACATTTGTCTTAGCAAATGTCAAAAGGTTTCTCTGTTGGCCCATTCCTTCAGTTTGTCATGGTCTCTCTCAAGAGCAGCCCTCTCCTCCAGCACAATGACCATTCCTCCCCAGTTTGGTGTCATTTGCAAACTTACAAACAACATTTTGTTCCATTCATCAAAGAATTAGTAAAAGACATGACCCCAGTACAAACCCCTACGGAATACAACTTCTAGCCAGGCATTAGTAAGACACAGAGATATGGACCATCTTCCTTTAAGTCCAGCTGTCAAATAAGTTTTTCAGCCACCTTATGGTCCACCCATCCAGTCTATATCTCTACATTTTGTCTGTAATATTATGGGAGACTATGTCAAAGGCCTTGCTGAAGTTAAGGTAAATGACATCCACTGCTCTCCTCTCCACAGAGCCAAGCATCTAACCACAGAAGGCAATCAAGGTGGTTGGGCACAATTTACCCTTGCTAATTCCATGCTACCTCCTTCCAATTACCTTCTTGCTGCTTTGCTGTCTATTCACAGGAGTTTTTATAAATACTTGAAAGGATTTTTCTTTCTAAATACTCCTAGTGCTACTTTATCTTTCCCCTTTTTCTTCTAAAAAGCTACAGATGTTCAACATGAAATAAGCTTCTGCCTAGAAATAAGCTGAAAGCAGTGCCTTTCCGAACTATTTATAGTGTTTCATGAATAAATGAAAAAAGGTAGTTTTACGTGCCTATAACAGGTGCTGTTACAAAGCTAATAGGAAAGTGAGCTTTGATGATAAGAAGCCTATTAGAGACATTGACAATACAGGCCAACAATGGGAGAGAGAACAGCCATTAGTTCATTAAAAAAATGGGATTACAATGAAGGCTGGGAGAGGATTAAAGGAAAAGAGATCAAATGTAGGGTTTTTTGTTAATGTGTTCAGAATGACTAAAAATCAAATTTTTGCAACTTTAGGCATACTGATACTAACTTTTTGATTACTTTGGGGCATGGGTATTAACTTTTTGACCTGCTATTGCTGATAAGAAACTCCTAAATTTATCACCAAATTCAATATAGAAGTTAATAGCCTCTTATTTTGTTCATTGAGTTTACTTTGGGCATATGGCAACAATTTGTGATTAATCAAATTCCCTCTGTCATGGGAGGCACTTTTCTCCTGTTGCTTGATCAACCTTTAACAGGGCAAAATGTTTTTTATTAAAAACTAAGAAAATGCTATTAAAAAGATGCAACAGCTAAACCCAGACATTTTCTGAAACTGACACGTTAAATCATCAAATTTGTCTTTATCCCGTGAACTAATAAATCCTAATCTCCTTAACTGGCCATTCCTGTGCTGTATTTACTAGTACAAAGTTTCTGTCCAATAAAAGTTTTAGGATTCCATATTCCTATTGTTTAAAATATTGGGGGAAAAAATAGGTGCACTTGTTTTCTTGTCAGGTAAATATAACATTATATAGTAAAACATGTTATACCTCTTGTTCTCATTACAAACTTTAAATTAAAGAACAGAGTACATTTTAGGATCACTCATGTTAAGAAGTTTGGCATATAGTACACCCTCCCAAATCATCTCATAACTCAAGATACTGTTATAATATTTAGCTCTTACTTAATCCTACCATTCACTTTAAGTTGCTTAGTTAACCTCAAGATAAAATTAATTTTCATTGGATAGGAGTTCTGCAAAAATATTTAGCTACCTGGTTGCCTCCTTTTGTTTGCCCTCTTATAACCTGAGTTGCATGTATGAGTTTAATGGTGTAGGATTGCTCTTAATTTCCTCCTTCTACTTTTTTTTTTTTCCCCAGGAGGCATCTGTTCTAAAAGCAGCCACTATATCTACCATGTGGATATCCAAACAGCCTTTACTATTTACTATGATTGCTTTTCTTAAGACACAATGCACGGAAACATACATCTGTTCCTGAGAGTTAGTCAGGTCTACAAACGCACACTCCTGCTCTGCTTTTTAAGTCACCTCTAAAAAATTAACTACATACCAAAATTAGACTTGTATATTACTATCAGTTAAGTTTAGGTTAAGCAGAGATTCAATATTTTTGAGATTTACAAAACAACCACCTGTAAGATATGTATAATTTTAAGAACAAAATTTCAATGAATTTTTTATAATTATTATAGATACAATTATCATCATTTGTACTGTACCTGAGCTCCATAAATATATTTATCCAGCATTTTGCCTCCTATTGTTTGTCCCCCTACATCCCACACTTGAAGAGTAACATTCAAATTTCCTGAAAAAGAAAATTATATAGATGTTGTGTAACCTGAAAAATTTAGATACAAATAAAATTAAAAATATATTATCATGACAGCCAATACAGCTCTAGCCTATCAACAGCAATAGCTTTTTACAGGTACACAATAAACAGTAACTAAGTTACAACCAAAGATGACTGCATCATTTGGAAAAAAGTTGCTTGTATCCAGCTAAGTCACTAATCTATAGCTAGATATTTACATATTTAATGTTAACAGAAAAGAAGTAGAATTGCATGAAGTATAACACTCCTAACTAGAAATTACATAACATACTTCACTGAAGAACCATATAAAACTTTACAGAGGAAGTTCTGTAGCATAGTACTTGGAATCGAAAGGTAATACAATTAATGCCAATTTAACCACATTATTTCATATTCTGTGTCACTTCTCCACCCCCCTCCAAATTTTCTTACAAATCTAGAAGTGGGAAAAATCTGCATAGTAACTGCATTTTGGTAGTGATGCTTTTAGTACTACACAGTTAAACGATTATACAGTTGACAGATTAAAAAAAATGGAAATACTGACACACATCTAAGTTGAGGATGCAAACTATGATCATTTGCTCCATCCACCACCCCAAAGCAGAAAACTAAATTGAACATGATTTACATCATTTCATCATTGAAGAATCTACACCAAGAACAGATCATCCTTGCTACTCTAAACAGTGTTTAAGCTATGTTGAAACTGTTAACAGGTTTTCAAAAACTAAGTTACAAAAAAGTGCAAATACTGAATATTCAATAGCCTACAAGTCATACATATTCTGCAGGCCAATAACTCAGAAACTCAGACTAAACAGACTAAACATACACACATCAATGTACCTTACCACATGCATACAAATATATTTAAGTAGAATTTGGCTCATTTTGCATGGTGAGAACTGTTTTCAAAATCTGGAAGCACCAAACTCTAACACAGTAACATCTAATGAAAATTTTTCTAATCTACATACAACTCACATGACTTACATTTTAATAACAATTCTACGTACTCACAAATAATCATAGCTGCCTATTAATCTTATTTAAATATATTTTTGAAAAATTTCAATAAATTCCACATCACAACAATTGAGTGTCAAGTGAAAAAGAACACATTATTTTGGGCTTCTAAAAAAGACATACTCTTAATTCAACTATTTTATACTATTAAAAACCTTATTTTACACAAGGTGATCCATTCAGCCATCAATTTATAACAAACACACATGGAAATATATCCCAGCACTCAGTGAATATAAACAGTAAATTACAAATTAGCTGAATATATGCTACTTGTGGCATTAAATACACCACATTATATTTTTATGATGCATCTTGCTTTAATCTGGTTAAAAGTGCAGATTTCCTAAACTGCTACTTTGGTCTCAAATGGATAGAGATGAATGTGAGACAAAACTATTCACAGTACTTTTAAGCTACACTGAGTTTTATCTAATACTAAGATAAATAATTTCTACATGGAGCTTACTAAATACATCATAAACTCTCCAGTTCAATAAAGGCAACCTTTCATAGAATAAAAAGCTTTTGTGTTTTGACAATGCATATACTATGTACTAATTAATTATTTTTAAAGCTTAGAACATAAGTGACTGCAAACAATGCAGGAAAGTCTTCCATTAAGCATCTGGTGTGGATAAACTGGTGAATCCACAGTCTGAAACGACTATGCATCCTCAGCGAGTAAACATACTAAACATGCTCAAAAGCCCACCATGCTCTACCTACCTCTAACTTGATTGTATGTATTCTACTGGAAATTTACCATGTCATTCATGCCAGCTATTTGAAAACTTTATAAATATTATTACTTTCAAACTCAACAATTTTCAGATGCCTAACTTTGTGTTCAAACGCTTTAAAAAGTTTCTAACTTCACTTTTCCTCCTAAGAGTAGTAACCATGCACAGCATACTGGGCTTAATATCTGGATAACTGTATGAAATCATCTGAGAAACTTCAATGCAGGAAGTTAAATTAAATTGTCTAACAGTGACTGTTCAACTTAAAATTCTACTATTATGAATGATTTACTTTCCTTCACTGACAACAGAAAAAAGAAACTGCGGAAAAAAAGGTTAGAATGTTCATTTAAGGTGAAGTGGTTCTTAATTAAGACCTCACTAACTACTGAAATTCATACTGATCATCTCTACTGCAAAATGCTTCATTTTCCTGTTTTTTCATTTAGGTCCTGTAATATTTGCTTTGTGCCCAAATTGATTCTGGGGGAAAAACAAGGATGTTAGGATTATTCTGAGAGAAAGAAAAACTCTGGATAATTTGCCTAGCAAACATTTAATTAATAACCATGACAGCAGCACATGAGGTCTTCTGCAAAGAGTTTGTAATCTTTTATTTTTTCATAGATTTAAGAGGAACATACAAACTGGAGAATGACAAAAATCAACCATGTATAATAACACAGTTCCTAGAAACAAGGCTAACATACGAATAAAAGTGAAGAATTCTATAAAAATAATACATAATACACTGATAAGGAACAAGAAAACACTAGCACTTCTTTACTCTGCAGAAAATACACAGAAGTGCGAAGTTAAAATAACTGTGGCACCACAGTGCAGGTACCTAGATTGATTGTGGAACAAACTGAAGCCACTGGGCTGATTCAGTAGTGGTCCCACAGAAGTACACTTGGTCCATTGGTTAACCTTACTTATAAGTGCTGCACAGTCAAGATGGAACTAAAAACATGAGTCTGCCCACTTTTTGCACTGATGACTTACAAAAAAATCCTTTTAACAGAAGAATCCTGTTTACTGGACTTCACCCACAACCTTCCTAAAAGTATTCGACTCTGGCTCGTAAGAATCTCTATCAGCAGACCCTTTGACTAACAGATACGCTATTTAAGCAGTAAAATTTACACTGTGGTTGCATCCAGACTATACAAGATACTGCATCAATAAATATAATTAAATTGATTTGCATTTGAAAAAATTATTTTAAACAAACTGCACGAAGAGAATTTGTCAACAGCTGAACACTGAAAGTCACATTGTTCAAAATCAATCAAAAGATTTACTATTTGTATTAAACCATATTGTTTTGCAATGGAAAATACTTATTTTTTCACCGCAAAACTGCATCAGTTACTAAAACAACTGGAGACAAATACCACTTTTATTTTTAAAAAGCCAAAAAAAAAACCAGAAAAACAGTAATTTTTTTTTACAAGATAAAATGCATTTCTAATGTGGCCTAATGTAAACTTCTGTGCAATTATAGAAATTAGTAATTTTAACTTCTGAAATCTTTGCTTACATTTAAAGAAGAAAAAAATTCAACTCCTGAACCACAGTTATTCATCAAATCTCCTATTAAATAAGAGAAAACGAGGCTTTTTTTCCTACTGATACCCACATTATAGGTTCTGTGCAGCAGTACAAATTAACCTTTCAAGTAAACATAGAAGCTCTGCAAACCCAGAACTAATCAAAAAATTAGAAAAATCCGCTTACTTAAGTAATGCTTCCCATTCCAGTATTTAGAAATTTTACCTCCCTCCCTCCCTCTTCTCCTCCTTCCCTCTCACTGCCCACCACCAGTGCAGCTTACCTATTAAACACAGAAATCCATATGTACCTAAACACACACAGGCACAGGCAAAACCAGAATGACAATCTACAGAAAAATGCTTCTTCCTGAATATGAACACATTCCACAAATGTTACTACTTTGATAATGGTAAACAAGGAAAATAGATGTACAGACTTTGTTGTTTTGGTGCTATTTTCATCTACGTTCTCATTTTATTACGAAATAAACTATAGGAAGGTAAAACATGAATGAATCAATAGTTAATAACTTTCCAAATTTTCCACTCTACAAGAATATTTAGAATCCCAATAATGTACTAATAGCTTCTGTATGCTTAACAGATGGAAAAAAACTTGCAAAACACAAGTTCTCAGCATACACACTGAATGATTTGTGTACACATTCCACTTGCAAGTACTGCTGTTAAGTATTATGCACACTGGTATTTTTAAAGGCATGAGCAGGACAATAAAAAAATTATTCTGTTGATTTTATGGAGAAATAAGCACTGAAGTTTGGTAATTTATCACTCACCAGATACTAAAAAAACACAGCAAAATGGCCAAACCAAAATAGTGAACACAGGAATAGTCTGAAAAGATTATTCTGTTTCACTTAAGAAAATATATAAACATAATCAAGAAATTATTGGCAATAAAATTTTAACAAAATAAGTTCAAGAACTGTATAATTTTCTTATAACTTCAGGTTATAGCTAAAATGTTTCATTTCTGTGTTTCCTTCCTTCCCCTGTCTCCACAAGGAAAAAAGACAGAAGCACAGAACTTGCATCAACTTTATCAAATCTCACCACAACTTTTAATAATCACACATAGTTTTTTAACCTTCTTTTGATTTCTGAAGCCAGAAGAAAACGCATTAAATGAAACACTTTCATACTTAGAAACTGAGCAACCACAAATCAATGAAAAAAACCTATTTCAAACCACCAATTGTTCAGAGACAAACTTCTACCAGCAACTATTCTGTTTTAATTATTTCTTTGCATTTTCCACGGAGTGTGCTGCAACTGGCATCTAAATAGTTTCTTTGCCGTCGTGAAGTGAAACATCTTGAATGCTCAAACTGTATTTTTATGAGTGCCAAGGGACCCTAAATTTTAGTGGTCTATTAAATGCCAGCAATTTCATGCTGCCTTGCATAAAACAGCATTCACATATTAGAGCACTGCGATTCCATAGCTGCATTATGCTTCCCTCACACAACTCAAATTCAAGTCGTGTATTTCATTTTAAAAAAAAAAAAAACAACTATTTCTTTCAAAACACATATACTTTTTCAATTAATAAAGTTCCATTTCATTGTTGTATGTTACCCTATCCACACGCACAGTGAGTACACTCAAGGAGAGACAATAAAAATCATTAATACAGATAGCATTCTTTTTATTTGAATTCAGTGTTTTACTTAAAGATATAGGTTGCAAATGCATAACCTTTTGTCACCTGACAAGAACGTACTAACAAAATTTTCTCTGAATAACCTAATTTACTTTGCCATAAAAAGCACTGTACTAAGCTTATTTAGCACACGTTACTTTGAAGAATCTGTTTCTGCAAGTCCTACTGCTGCCCAACCTTTCAGTGTTAGTTTTTATTCTCTTACCTGGCAATATTATTCTTTTCAAGAAGAAGTCCAGTCCTATGGTTTGTTTATACTGTTTTCCAAATGTTTCTTGGGCAAAACGTGTAGCTAAGGATGTCTAAAACAGAACAATATCAAATTGTCATTTCAAACAGCAAAAAACTTGACATTAAACCAGAAATATGAAATAGAGTTAAGCACTTTTTAAATCAATGCATGCTAACAGTGTTCATGGATTTGGACTGACAAGCATTCCAGACAGCTTCAACACAATAAGAGGAGGTGGCAAAGGCTACTAATTTATGCAAAAAGAAGCAAGGTGCATATTTCCTTCTTATTTCAGATACTGTGATAGTCATGTCACAAAATATTACACAGATTTGAATGAAGTCTCATTAGTGCACTCAAACTGACACAAATCTAAGTGATGTTATCCATACCTGAAGAGCTTATTATTTTTCAAAAGTATTCATTTCCAAAACAAAGGTCCTTCCCTGGTACAGAACACCATCATCCCAAACCAACTTTCTGGCAGGGGACAGAGATCTGCACAGTACAAAATCCCACAGGGGCTCCAAAGAGAGACACATTCCTGCCAGTGCACATCAAAGTTTCAGGATCAGGGATTATATGAAGTCTAAACTAGGAAGAGTACTTTCTTGTACACAGGAAAAACTGAACTCATGTTAAGAATGCACATCTGCAGAAACCCTCCTTTAAGCAGAACTTTTGAAACTTCTTTCCTCAATTTATCTTTCGTGGATTTATGAAAATAGACGAATACACTGTTGGCCTAATAAAGAATAAGCTTTTACTGCATACCACTAAAAGGATACACAACCAATCTACATAAAGTAATGAGGCAAGGCATTTATATTCTTTCATTAGCAATTTAAGCTCTCCATGCAACACAAAAAAAAAAAAAAAGAAAAAAAAAAGGGGAAAGGGAAAGAAAGAAAAAAGCCCCACAACCTAAGGTTAAAAATGAAGGAAAGGCGAAAAGAGAAGGGTAATTATAAAGAATACAAAAGTTTGTATTCTGGAAAAAATTAAATACTATATTAAAATAATTATTTCACATAGATAAAATACACCCTACATCAAATTAGTGGTGCAGACTTACAAATCTCTTGTTGACATGACATTGGTAAATACAAAGTAATTGCAGAAAAAAATCTAAATATGAATTTACTTATACAGGGGAAGAAAAATCCTAACAGCCTCACAAAATCCTTACACTGTCTGAGAAAACTCAAAATGGACAAGAAGGAATTTTTTTTGCCAGCTTTCCATTCATCAAGACCCAAAGAGATCAGTCACATCAATTGTTAGTAGAAATTGTTGTTAGAGCACATTTAGATAAAAATGCAACAGCAAAATAATGCCAACAGTTCTGAAAAACGAGAATAGGCAAGTTCTATTAAGAGAATGGTTATAAAAAAAGATTTAAATTATGCTAATGATGTCAAATGCATATGGGAAGAAAATTTAACTTACTCTTTATGTAACTTACTCTTTTTTGTATGAAAACTTTATCACCAGAGCTTTAGCATTAAAGCTCTAGTATGAATAGGCAAACTTTTATTAAACAATGAAATAACCTATGAAGTAAATAACACAAGATTTACTGTTTTATTGTTTCTATATCACATTTATATTCCTATCACTGTCATATATATATATATATATATAACAAATGATACCTGATACCAGAAGATATGTTTAGGAAGTAATCCAAAAAAATCAATTAAGGACTATGGCAACATTTTAATTTACTTCACTGAACTCAAGCCCTAAGAGGATTAAAAATAAATAAATAAATAAATGGAGAGGAAAAAAGCAAGTAAAGGAGAAATAGTATGAGTATGCTTATATATTTATATCAGCGTGGAAAGGGTGAAGACCACAGAGGATATATCGTGAGAAGATTCTCCTAGCTATGTGACAGTAATACTAACAACACAAACAAAATAAAATTCAATACAGACTTAGACTGTAGCACTAAAAACACCCAGTAGAACCAATTATTTTAATCACAATAGTTAGCATGCCAAGATTATGAAGATATTCTTTTTAATCTGTCATGACCTTAAAGATGTAGATAAGAACACTGCAGGAATACACCATCCAGTCTTCTCCTTGAAATTTTCCTTTTTGAAAAAGTAACCAGTACCCAGGGTACAGACTAAAATGCTATCAGACTATACTATAGCATTCTATATTCTCCAACACACGAATTTAGATCCCCATTAAATAAGCAACCACTCCCTTCTTGTTTTAAGGGCTCAGTAAATATTAGTTTTATCACTCTGTGACACTCAGTATTCCCTAAGGGCTTCTAGGGGTGTTAGTGAAAATAAACAACATACATTCAATTAACAGCCAACCAATAAGAGCACCAAGTAATCAACAACATGGCAAAGCTCTCTTAAACAGTTTTCCTCTACTGTGCCCTTGAATGCAAAGGAATTTATAGCAGAAAATTGACTAACTCATTTTTTAATTTTTTTTTTCTAGTAAATGTTAGAGCTCAAGGAAGGTGTTGGACTACCAGACTAGAGGCCTCTATTTATTCACAGAACAAGCACTGATCCACAAAATACTAAGAGCAACAGTTCAAACTTCTCCACAGCAGTAAACAGAGAAGTTACGTCAATGTATATTCAAGTACCTCTACAATACAAATACTCCCTTCAATCCTAAAATTGTTCTTTGCCATGCTTCCCATAAAAGATTCTGCATGACAATTTTGCCTGTAAGGATATATAAAAAATAATCACAATTAAATAATTGTTCAGCAGAACTCTAGCTGTAGAAACAAATAAATGATCAGTGACCGTTTTTAAAAAAAGATTATGCTCCATTCATAAGATTTCAGCCATTAATCTAGAGATCAGAGGATAGTATACCAAGAAGGCCTGGCTCCTTCACACCTCCACTAAGGACATCAACTTCCATAGCAGACTTTTCAATGGACCCAGTTTCGCGGGTTCACACATTCGTCTTAAATACTTCAAAGCAAATGTTTATATGCTGTTCTGAATAGCAACACACCATTGAAGGTTGGTGTTACAAACTCCCTCCTCTCAGACAAAAAAAAAAAAAAAATGTCTTTGGGTTCTAACACAGAGCAGTCAAGACAGCAATTCAAAAAAAAAATCACAGTATTCTAAGTGCAAAATATTTGGGAAGGTGTTCTGGAAACAAACGAGGACGCAATTAAACCTCACAGGTGAAGCAAGACAATTTCTTGCTTCTATTTTTCAATGTCAACAACTCATAGTATAAAGTGACCACATGCTGCTCCTAAACACCTACATACTGAGTAAATAGGGAAAAAAGCAAACAATAGCTATGAAATAAACTGAAAAGTCAAACAGAACAAGCAATGATAGCCAGCTCTGACACTGACTACTCACCAGGACAACACATAAACTTGTAAAGAAAAAGCTAAAAATTACAATTATTTGAGAAACATCCTATAGAAGAAACCTTTCAGAAAGCAATGTCAAAGTGTACTATCACAGTTGTAAGAAAAACCAAAAACAAAATCCAATGGGATGCAAGCACATAGTTCTGAAGCCATGAATTTCCATTCTCATACCAACTCTACCACCCAATTGAGAACCCACTTTCCAAACAGCAACACATTATTTATCCCTTCTCCTGCTCCCTTCTAGAATGTCAGTGCTGTTCTCTGAGCACAGCAACATTCACCCCTCAGCCATGTCCTATCCCTACTGGCAAGAGTTTTAAAACAGACAAAATGAAAAGAAGCACTAGGCTAAACAACAAAATGCTTTAACTAGCATAAGAACACGTAACTGTCCAACACAGAGAATTTCTCGCTGAGAACAATCTAGCTTGGTGGAAAGATAGGACTATTTTGTAAACCAAGGAAGCAGTTCTGTCATCTGAAGCTGATGTCTTTCCACTCCACTCCTAACTACTGATGAAACTTCGCTAACTGAAAAAAATAAAATTATCAAGACTTTTTGACATTAGACATGCATCTATGAAGTTAGGCAAATCTGCACAAGACACTTGATGCAATTTTCCATTTGCAAGACTGAACAGTGACAACAATGTTTTTGTCAACATCGATGTTTTCAAGCCCATGTGTAACAACAAGACTGAGAAGTGGCACAACGCTTAAAAATCTGGCATCTTAAAAAAATCCTAAAGCACGTAGGACACCACTTGGTATTGCAGCTCCTACAAATTCCCACAACAGGTGGAACATCCGCTTGTTCATTTTCATCATCTGCTGTTAAGAGAAGAAAAAGGTGGGATGTTCCTGCTATTGTACTTTAGTCCCAGTTGCAACAGATGGCAGAAAGACGAAACGTTGGCTGCTTTACTCTTCCAGCACACCTACTTTTCAGGACCTCCCTTCCCATGAAGAGCTCTGAGATTTGCTTCCAGAGGCCCAAAAGCTTTTTTCAACAGAAGCAAACCAGAGTAGCTCTGGAGCAAATTAGCATCATCATATACTTCAATATTAAGCCAACCTGTGCATAGCAAGAGTAGAAATACATGAATCATAATGTCATTTTTTTTCAATACATATTAGTACTGCTGGTTTATTTTAATGGAAAATCATTTTGGCTCAGAAATTGTGGGTTGATTTAAAACCTAGATGCATAAGGTTGCTGTGTGCATATATGTTCCCTCCAGTAATCCAAATCAAAGAGCCAACTGCTATTAATAATTGCTTTTTACTTTCATCTCACATTGTCCCCGCTTCTAATTTCTTTTCAGCTTGTTTTCCTAGTTTGTCTAGTTCATTAAAATCATTCTCTATTATCTTCTTACTAATCAATCTTGCTTTTGTCAATATTTTTTTCAATGACCTATCATTTCCTTACCCTCTGTTTTACCCTAATCCTTTTTCAGATTCTACTCTGTCTCACTCTCTCACTCTTTCTTCCCTTTTTACTATTCTCTTCTTAGAGCTTGCTCCAGCAGTGCTTATTCCTACCCTTAAAATTCTAAGCATACAATTATTCATTTAACCATCAAAAAACAAATTAATAGAAGCACAACATCCCTCCCTTGCCTCATGGATAAAGCAGTTCCTAACTAGTGGAAACACAAACATTACCCTTAGCTTGAACTGACACTGCTCTGTTTTTAAACTGCTACCAACCCTTGCACGGAACCCGAACCACATTGGTATAAGCTGAAAGAGAGTAGATTTAGACTAGACATTAGGAAGAAATTTTTCACTGTGAGGGTGGTGAGACACCGGAACAGACTGCCCAGCAAAGGTGTGGATGCCCCATTCCTGGAGGTGTTCAAGGCCAGGCTGGATGAGGCTTTGAGCAACCTGGGCTAGTGGAGGGTGTCCCTGCCCATGGCAGGGGGGTTGGAACTTGATGATCTTTAAGGTCCCTTCCAACCCAAACCATTCTATGATTCTATAAACAATTGGTGAGGAAAAATAAATCAAGTTTTTACCTTCAGCCAGGTGACTCACAAAGACATAATTTTTTTTTTTTTCCCCCTGGAGAACTGAAGACCAGACAGGCCCAGATGGCCGAGAGGGAGGAAATATTTTTTTTTCCTTTTTCTTTTCTAGCATGGGGGAAGCAAAAGTGAACACCTCACACTAACCACAAGATGCAATATTTCAAAGATATATTCCTTTATTTCCTACACTCCTCCTGTCCAATGATCCTAGCAACAGAGGAAGAAAAAAAACAATGTCTTTCATAGTAAATGAGAGGCTAAGTATGCATGTGTGTAAAGACCAGCTGTAAACCAGATGTGAGAGGCAGGCTATTTAGAGTTAAAAACACGTAGACATATGCATGTCTATATGAGTAGCCAACAAAGGAAAGGAACCTCAACAATTTAGTCTTCTGAGGTGCTTGAAATAGCATTATGTACATTTTATCCTTCTATTCCATGATCCAATCAGTTCTTTATTTTTACAAGATTTTACAATAAATCTATTATTGCAAGTGTTTGCTGCTAGGCCATCAGGATGGCTGGAAGAAGCCTCTATTACAGCATCATCTAGGGGGGACAGGAGGAAAAGCAGCCCACCATAGCATAGCTGTTGCTCATGCAAAATAAACTGCACTTAAAGCACAGGTTCCTAGAGCCAGCAGGAGATTCAGTGAGTGGCAGCTCCTGTGTGAGAGGTAGGAACCAGCAACAAAACTTAAGAACACTTGAAAATCCATATTTGGTGAGAGGTCTTGCCACAGGGTGCTAAATAGCAGTAGTGAAAGGATTCCTCAGTTTGAATGGAAAACTCCAGGGGAACACTACCAGTGAAATGGCAATCCAGCTGTCAACTCTGTGCATTTATTATGCTCTCATCACATAGCCGCCTGGAACTACCCATCTGACTCAGATTAATACAATATCACTTCAGACTGGGTTTAGAATCTCTGGAGATAAAAAACGTTTTGTTTCTTCACAGAGCTCTGCATAAGTGAGCAAAGCCATGCATGTAATTTCACTAAGAGCTTATTTCTATAAATGGCAGGCAGTTCACTTAAACCATCTCTAAGGGTATTTCTACTTTTCATCCGATCTGTGAGGCAGGCAGACTTTCTGCCTCCCCATGTTTTCAAATTAATGATAGAGAAAAAACTGTATCCTTCAAATACACAATAAAATTACTACTTTAGTGTGTATCTCACAAAAGGATTCAGGCTACATAATGCAACAGATACGTTCACATGTGTTAAGTAAAGATCAGTGACTATTTCCACGGGTAAGAAAGCATCTTTCACCTTCCTTGGTCTCCATTTGTCAAAATTTCTCTTTTAAAAAGACAAGTATAACTTATTTATAAACCAACTGCTTATGAAGAGTACTTAATTATGTTGATTATAGATACAGGGAAAAAAAATAAATAAGCTGACCCAGAAGTGTTTTTCCAAACTCTGAAACAGTCACTCAAAAGAGATGCACACTGCTCCAGCCACATCAGGAGGTTATTAGCTCT
>NW_010138504.1:0-30445 GCF_000699245.1 Pterocles gutturalis
CTGTGATTCTGTGATTCTGTGACTTCAGACTTTCTTTTGTTCTCAGCACTTGTCCAGCCTTAATGAACTTGTTTCTCTATTTCTCCTACAAGTGTTGGATGCTCTCCTTTGCCCTTTTCAGTGAACATGCATTGCCCAAATCAACACAGAGTAAACTCTTTCTCTTTTCAATGCCTTGGAATACCTTAGTCTTCTATTACATCTGTGTATTTTTTTTAATGTTTAGGCTGGAAAGTAAATTAAGAAAATGATATTTACAGGATTGCAGAAGAGAAATCTCAGTTTAAATAAAAGACATCTCTCATAAGCTTAAGGTTACATATCTGCTTATGTACCTCCCCAAGCTATGTTTATATGTCTAAAGAAAATCACAAAGAAATAAAACTTATGTTTGTATTTCCTTGAGTATAATGTTCCTCACAATTTTAATTTCTTTCAGAAGCTTCTTATTTACCTAAATTGAGAGTGCTTTTTATACCTGTGTGTTTGCCCAACAACTCATTCAGTGGCATGCTAAATCCAGGTTTAGCATCCTATACATCTATCTGATATTTGACCAAAACACTGAATTTAATCTGACCCAAGTATGTAACAGGGCATAGGCACTTCCCTCACTACTTATGGGAAAACTTCAACTGAAAAAATACTTAAGAAGAGGAGATTAAATAAAAAGGAAGACCATTTACTGCAAAAGCATTTTTTTCATCCTTGCAGAAGTTTATTAATTACTTGTTACACTTCAGCCAAATTAGCAATATCAAAGCAAAGACTTGTATTCCCTAGATCTTGTTCTGATCAGATGTTTCATGAGTCTCTTATCGCTTCTAGTTGAGTCAACTTTGAGTTGACTTCAATACAACCACTTCAGGGAAGACTTCAATAGAGATACTAGGATGAACAATATTCCTATCTTTACTAGGGGAAAGAATATCAGATTACTACAGTATAATGACATTAAATATAAATTAAAAATATTCTGTAAGCAGTTTGCTCAGTGTTGTTGAGTTTTTCTTGTCTTTTGTTTCTTAGTTCCTTATAACGACTTTTACAGATGAATTGAAAACACAGAACTCATCTCTCTTTTCCAGGAAGTGTTTTGCCCTGGTGATTTTTCTTTGCTTGCTTCCATAGTTACGTCAGATAAACAATCAAGATAGTAGGCTTTATTGAGTTGCAATATGCCAGCAGTCTGTCTAAGCATGAATGTTGCATGTTTAAAGAGATGGTTCTATCAGTTACAAAGTTTAGTTCTGCAAAGTTGCAGAATAATGTCTAGAAAGAAAATGGTTACATTCAAGGTTATGAAGGCCATCTACTTTCCCAAGCAGTTATAGAAAATTTGATGGGTACATTTCCTCTTTTTAATCTTCCCTGAATATTCAGCCTAATCAATATTGTCCTCTTCTCTCTGTTTACCACAGTGTTACCGTGAGGGAACGGCAATGCAATGTAGCTTTATAACGACAAGATATTAAAGGGAAACAGTTTAGGCAATGTTTTCACTTGCACATCTATTAGCATAGATATATGGCTATTCTGCTTCTCCAGTAGTCAGCAACAGTCCCTATGAAGTCACAAATGTAGTTTTCCCTCTAAGACCTTTACAGATCTCTGAGATAACTGAGTAACAAAATGCAACGGAATCAGATTTTATAGTACAATGACAGAAATTGCTTTCCTAACCCTTTAACTTTATTTTTATCAGTAAAAAAATAAAAAATTTGATATATGAGAAATATACTAGCAACATGCAACTATCTTTCCAAAAATCAAACTAGGATTTAAACAGAGGAACTGCAACATCATGATATACCTCCAGAGTTAGAGGAACATATTGCTTCTCTGGGTAGTCAAACAGACCACTTGCAGATCATCTACAGGAAGGAATCAAAACCTAACTTTCCAATAGGTCAGAAAAAGGATGAGCAAAATGTCCATCTGTAACAACCACCAGAAATGGTGTGCAGCACTGTAATCAACTGTCCTTCTTATTGCAGTGCCTATGAAAAAAGGCTAAGGGCTGATTCCTAAATCTAACTCCTAGCTTGTGAAGATTAAAAATACTCCAGGCATAGGAGTGGTCTGAACCACATTTCTGCGGCCATTTCAGAATCTGGACCTGTGTCTGTGATAGGCTGAACAACTGGGTGAGCCCTGGCTGTGGAAGAAAAGTACACACAATTGAAAATAACCAAAAGCCTAGAAAACAAAAGAAGGCAAAATACCAGAATCACAGATAATTCAAGTAGTACCCTTTAACTGCATGTATGGATTATTGCTTTACACTAAATACAGCAACATAGAGAAAATTGCAAATATACTATATATTACTACTAAGGCACAACTAATAAGTTACCCTTTTGACTAACTTTTTCAACAGATGGCCTAAATGAACTATTTAAGCTCCATGAGCTACGTACTTCTCTTCAGAGTTCGAAGTTCATCAGTATCACTCAATATTCTGTATGTTAAATTATCAGCTAAAAGTTGTAAGTGGGCAGGCTGCTTTCATTGGTTTAGTTAAAGCTTGTGAGTTTGGATTCGGGACAACATTAAAACAATAATCAGGCAGTTCAGACGCTTACACTTCTTTATATTGCCATGTAACCATTTTGTCCAGTGTGTTAGAGACATGGTTTTTCACCAGGTTAATGATATGCAGCTGACAACACAGTTTAACCCCTCTATAAATATGGCACCGGTAGCTTTCTCTGTACAACCAAGTGAGAATGGCAACAGCTGTCTGTAACCTGGGGTTCGTACTATAAAATGTGAACTGAGTTAACTCATGTAGAATTAATCAGTGTTCCCCACTGTGCAGACCCACTAAAGTCAAAAGCAAATAGATAAGCATGTATGTATGTGTTCTCATTGTGGGTTATGTAACTGTTTTAAAATTTTATTTTTGCAGTTTTCTGAAAATTTTCAAAAATAATGAAAATATTTGTATTTATGAAGCACTGCTCCAACACTGCTAGATATATTATTATCTAACAAAAATGTATTCCCCATACTCATTATTATTTAAAATAAATATACTCATTAAGTTTTCATAAACTCTATTTTCTGATTGTTGTTTTCCTCGTCCTGCCTTTTTTATCCCACCAGCTTTGAAGGCTGCATTTCATTTCACCTTCAGAAGATGGAGATTTTCAAGTATTTTCATAGCATATTCCCTGATCAGAGGCTAGCTCCAGCTGAAATGTATGTCTTTATTTATCCAGTCAGGTTCTTATTATATCTGTCTGAAAATTGTCAGAGCCACTCAACAGAGGCTGCAGCTGCCACAATATCAAATGTGAAGAATGAACAAAAGATGCATATTTAGTTTCTTTTGCCAATGAACAAGAATACAGAGATGGTCCAAGACATTCACAGCAATCATTGTGGCATTAGATAACAACTAGGTAACAAGCTGTGGAACAATGAACAATTAAAGTGCATGCATCAGCTCTGTGCACAAAGATATACTGATAATCACAAGAATAATGTAGACTCAGTATTAAATCTACCACTCAGTAGAAATCTCAAGTGTGTGCATAGTATAGTGGTGAGTTCCAGAAAACTTTATTAATTTCGTTAATTTTCGGTGAGTTTAGACACCTCTTAGTACACGTATCACATTTTGCTAAACACCTTTATGTTTATCAGCGGCTATTCACAAGGGTCTGGTTAGCATTTCATGGGTACAAGAAGAATAAGAACAAAGTGCTCTGCAGAACAAATAGAACTATTTGCTAGTCTACATGAAAAGGGACATAACTACAGGCTTTCTTTTGGACATAATGTAGTCATGCAACATCAGTTCATCTGAATACATGGTGGTTTAACAGTAAATTAGTAAAAAAATAAGTTTTTTCTTGGAATCTTTGACCTTTTCTCTTATTTCAGCAGTTAACTGAACCAGTACAAACAAATGTTGACATTTGTGCTAATATACTACTTTTCTGCCTTCAGGAGAACAAGAAAAAAGCTGCTGTAAAATCATCTAGGGGCTTTCCTTTATACAGTCATACTATTTTGTCTTGGGCTCTGGTAATACATCTGATATACTTCTGATTGTGACACTATGTAGATTTTTGATCAGGGTGATATTTACACATCTTTTGATATTTTTTTTTTTAATACAGTTTGCGGGGGGATTTTAAGTTCTAAAGAAACTTTTTACATGATCAGGAATGCTGAACTTCAGCGTCCTGGATAACTTCTCAAATGCAGCTTCATATGGTAGTGATATTCTTTGCTTCTTTATCACTTTTGGTGATGGCACCTTATAGCCGTTACCAGTTTTCATGGAAACTCCCTTTCAAACTCATTAAAATAAACTTTGGTATCTTAGATAATCAGATATTTGTAAACGAAAACTCAGATGTAATTATTACAGAACATTAATCTTTTTGCTCATCAGTTTGTTCTACTTTCATTTCTTCAGATTGTGGGCAGGAGGGATAGTCACTCATATCAACTATTTAAGGTTACCTTTGACCTCTCATTGGAAAGCAGTTTAATGAGACCTGAAGCCAGAACCTTCTGAGCTGAGGAACATCTAACTTTACCTATGCTACAGTTTTTTGATGGAGGAATTTAATTTTTACCCTCTCTTCTCTTGGAAGTTCTGCATTCACTTCCAGTACATCTATCACATCTTTCTGTATGCACTTTTAATTTTAAATTAAGATTCCATTTTCTATTTCCTTTTAGTTTGTTTTTCATTTTGTCTCAGAAAAGGGAGGTGATAACTAGGAATCTCAGACCTGCTTGTTTGTTTTTTTCTTGAAAAATTCAGAAAAATCTAGTTCTTTCTTAATCCAAAGAATATTGGAGAATCATTTGGAACTGCAGAAACTGTTGTTGACTTTAATTTCCTCATTCTTGTAGAACCTGAGATGTGGTTAATTTTCTAAACTACAACACATATCTTCAGCTAATTATATATACATAAGCGTATAAAATTTATGGGCTTAGTATTCTTTTTGTTGATGACTGACACATAATTTGGCACTTCTTTTCTCTTGTAGAGCTACTTCTGATTTCCATCAAAGCTTGTTTTTGCAAAAGAGGAAGGGAAACAGTAGATAAGAAGACCTCTAATGTATTCAGTTCATGTAGTCAGATAAATACTCCCTACTATTATCTTGTATGAGGTTGAACAGAGGGTTGCAGTTCTGCATTCAAGTGTTTTCACAAAATGCTTAAACATTTTAATCTTTTCCAAGTAGAAATAATTGCCTTTTTTCCTCTTTTTTCTTTTTGAACAATGTTGATTCAGGGGTACAGAAAGAAGGATTGTCTCATAACCAAAAAGGAAAAGGGGAAACCGGAAGCTGAAGAGGCTGCTCATCAGCAAAGCTGAACTTCAGATGGGAAGTATTTAGTCTAAGATAACTAATTTTATGCTGGACACTGTTATCTACTTAAATCAGTAATACAATAAAGAATGTAAGAGTGATCAAAAGAACCAAGAAATAAGGAAGGCTGTTCACACTTCAGTTTTGAGGATACAAGAAAATTCGCATACTGATTATGGATTATTCTCAGGCAGGTATGGCTGTTTAGATGAATAGCATGGCCAAAGTCCAAAACCTCAGGTCTTATGTTCCTCTTCAGAAGTGTGATCAAATTAAATGTAAGGCAGACATAGAAGATTCCTTACTACTGTGTAACAAAGAACTGCTTTATCTTCCTGGCTAGATATTGTGTAAAGAGATTAAATTAACCACAATTAAACCAGTGTTCATAGATTTGTGGGAGACACACAGAAGAGCCAACCAATCATTGTTTCCCTCACTTCTCTGAAAGTCTAAAGAAATCTTGCATGTAAACACTATGTTACAGAGAGCTCTGAACAGACCTGAGAGCAATTGCTGTCTGGACAGATGGAGCTCTACACTCTACACATAACCTCCCCCGGCAGACTGAATGAATTTCTTGATGAAGTTGATGTTACTCCCTTATCCTTACATATGGCAGATGTAGGGATAAATAGCACTAATCCAGAATAGTGTTTAACCAGTGGTGTCTGTGGACCATGACTGTGAGAGACTTGTGACTTGCCCAGTCAGTTAGTCCCCACTGTCTTAGAGCTGTTCCTTGAACAGAATTATAGAATCATAGAATGGTTTGGGTTGGAAGAGACCTTTAAACCTCATCCAGTCCAAACACCCCTCCAATGAGCAGGGGCATCTTCACCTGGGTCAGGTTGCTCAGAGCCCATCAAACCTAGCCTTGAATGTTACCAGGGATGGGGCATCTACCACCTCTCTAGGCAACCTGTTCTAGTGTTTTACCACCCTCATCATAAAAATTCTTCCTTATATCTAACCCGAGTCTACCCTCTTTTAGTTTAAAACCATTACCCCTTGTCCTGTCGGTATAGGCCCTACTACAGAAGAACGACACATACAGTGCACCCCTGCTCTGATCAGTATGAACCTCAGGATGTGCATATGCATGTACCTGTATGACTGTGAATCGGCATCTGCAAGGTGCTCAGATTTCTCAAACACTCTCTGTCCCATCTATTCTCACACCCTTTCCTAAGACTTTTGCATAAGTTTCCTTGCCAGCAGCAGATAAAAAAGTAACACCAACAGTTGGACAGAAGATGGCTGGGTCTAAACCAGCCATTTATTTGTAACCATTCTCTAAGTGTGGCTTTTCTGAAGAAGGAGTTCACTTAACTCTCTGCAATTAGTGGGGAAACGATAAAGTCACTGGTGGGATTACTTATATGTCTGGGGTCTAATAGTACATTGTACCAAAATACAGCTATTCAAAGGATTTGTTCTGGTGTACAGGCTAGGTTGTATTCAGTTCACAGTTAAAAAATTAAAACTCTACATCCAGAGATTATCTCCCACTAAATTACTTTATATTAGCCAGTGTCTTCTTAAAAGAATTTACATTTAGAATTAGCTAAATGTGCTAGGCAGAAAGAAAATATCACTCAGATAAAGGTAGATACATTCCCACTCCTCTAGGAAACTCCTAAGGTCTGGGAATATCAGTGTTAATCCAAGTGTTTCTTACTTTGCTAGAGCTGACCAAAGAAAAAGAGAAAAACACTGGAACCATCATAAAGATTCTATTTTCTGTATAGACTGAAAGTATGGTAATGATGACACTTTCTTAATTGTCAGTCCTTGGCAATTAGTCTTCCTACAAACATTTTTTCTGTATCTAAACTGTACAGTTTGATGTAAAGTGGGACAACCTTGTCAGCAGTAAATAGTGTCTCTCAAGGTCAGAACCATTCTCAGCAGTGGTACCACTGGCTAATAAGTATAAACAGCAGTCTGTTTCAGACGCTGCAGAAAAATGTCTCTTTTCCTCCTAACCTTCTTACATGGATGTAAGAGTGAGTCTTCTGGAGCAAGTGCAGTAGGCCACAACAAATCATTCTCTGGTCAAGAGTTGGCTTGCAAAAGGTGAACAAGCACATACAGTTGAATTTCCTGCTTTTATTTCCATTTTTCAGCTATTTACTTGGACCTTTCTGGATCATTTTTCATATTACACATTCCTTGATTCTCATTTTGGAAACAGGCTTTGATACAAAGGGATAGTTCATGAATTCTGGTTCTGTAGATATTTGGAGGACATCCTCCTTACAAAACAATTTTATTAATAAGAAAAATTTGCCATATTTCACGTTTTCATATAGTTCTCCTGGTACACAAGTCCATCATTCCAGAGCTGAAAAAACAACTGCTGCTAATTCCAGGGCTGAAAAAACAACTGCTGCTGCTTTAATATGTACTACAAAAATCAGACAATTCTTGTCAAGAGATATTCTAAGTTAACTTCAGTCATTTGCCTTTATCAGTTTCAGATCATGACATAATTCAGTTTAGCAAATTTTTTGTTTTTCTAAGTATCACATTTGAGTTCTATTCCCAATAGGTAAACATTCAGCTCTGATAACCATCCTTACCCCATTTTTCTGTCCTTTACCCTTAGTTGATTTGACTGACCTTCACTTATCTGAGGAAGATCATGACAGAGGAGAGAGAGGCTGTAAGAATGTGTAAGCAAAAAAGTGTACATGGAGTGTTCAGTTTTTATAGACAAAGCAGCTGAGATCCTTCTAACAGTGGTCCATGTCGAAAAACCAGATGCCAAAAGGCCATCTCCTGTGCCTGACAATCCTGCTAGCCCTGTTCCTGCGTGTCTGTTCTTTAAACCACACAGACTATGGTTGTGTATTTAGATTGGGTGCATTTCTCAGCTCTCTGCAAAATAATCCTCTCCCTCTGCCTTCCCCCCACCCCCATTCCATTATGTTGATTCTTACAGGAAAAATTGCCTTGCTGTCGTTGAATTGCTAACTGTCACACTTGTCGTGAATGTGATGGATAGCTGAGTATGGCTGTGCTAAAAATTGCTGTTTTCATATACTGAAAGAGGTATAGAAACCATATTGCCCAATGGGTCATTGAAGGCATGAACAGACACTTTTTTTAGTTTACATCTCTCTAGGCACATTTTGTACTGTGATACTTTTATGGATGAATATATGAAAGATCCAGCCTCCATAAAGTGTCCAGTCTAGTTCTGTTCAGCTGCTTTCCACTGCCCATTCATTTTCATTGCTGGTGCTGCTGTAGCACCAGGACGACAAAGGATTTGCTTTTCCTTTAGCTAGCTTTCAACATGCATAAATGTACATAGAAACAGAATAAAACCCTCTGCCATGAAACACAGAGAGACCTTTTTCTGTGCTGAAATAATAATAAAGAACAACTGTATAGAATGAACACCAAGTGCATGCTGGATGATTATTAATTAAATATTTTGTCTAAGAAATGTGTCAGGTGCTGAGAAATCAAGCCAAACACACTGACCTCCTAAAACAATTTTTCTGTGTAAATCTTCTGAAAAAATACTGTAGAATGTTTGCTTTTTATTGTACTTTTGGTGAAAAAAATTCTGTCAGCCAGTCTCTGCAATAGACTTACACAAACAAATTACAGGCTAGTCTTTTAACCTGAATAAAAGGAAACCATCTTCACTCTGGTAATAGATTAAGGTTATTTTCCCATCTCTTCTCCATATTTTTCTTTTTCAACAGATAATAGGTACCAATAAACCAGGAAAATAGGTAGAAAGGAGGGTAAAAAAGAACTCTTCAGTTCAGATCTTTGCATTCTCATCATCCCATTTTACACTGATTTCCTCTAGCATATACCAACCACATCATACTGTTGATCACACCTGAGTCTTTCCCTTACCAGAATCTTCTGCAAACCACAGTACTGGAAATTGATTGTAACAGAGGAGTAATAGTGTCCAGAGTGCTATAGTTGGGTTGGTGATCTCATTAGGAAGTCTCAGAGACAATTTATTTTCTTGTTATTTAAGATAATTTTTTATGTCAGAAAATCACATAGGACAGGTTATTTAGAAATAAATGAGGTCAGTGCGAACTACGCACCAGCAGTCTGATACTTACACTGGATTTCTTAAAAAAAATTTTATATGCCTAGCAGTATGTCCTAGTTTGTATGCCACTAAAGCCTGCATAGCATCAGTGTAAGTCACTCTGCTTTTCAGAAGGTACTTGGTATATTGAATTGTTAAAACACCAAATAAAAGCTATTTTGGTCCACAGAGACATCATGTATCACCTGCAAATGAATATAAAATGTCCTACCAAGACTGTTGTTAAATACAGTTATATAACAAGAACCCTCTTGCATCCTCAACTATTTGTTTCCGATCCTATTGTGATTTCCTTTTCTCTTGACAGGCAAGAACAAAAAATACAGGCTAGAGAACAAAAAAAAATATAAACAGAATAACATTCATCAAAGACAAATTTGACAAATGTTGGCTTTTCATTAGTCTGAGAAACATTTATGAGGCATGCAGACTGGCTGTGAACTTAGAATTCATGAGCGTTTTCTGAATGCTCTGGGTGTGTTATACAGAGATGACAGACTGTTTACATTGGCTGTTCAGTTCAACTGATCTTATGGTATTTCTGTTCCTTTACTGCCTGACAAATCTATTAGCAGGAGTATGGTGAGTGAAAAAATAGAAAATAATAGACTAATGAAATGTCTGGATTCACAGAATATCTACTGAAAGCATAATGAGCCTTAGCTATTCAGTTACCCAGTATTCACAAGTACAATTCGTAGCCCTTTGAATAATAATAAAAAAAGAACAGAATTCAAACAGTATCCTCTCACCATTAAATCACCTTGTCATTTAAGCAGACGCCATGACACAGCAAAATACAGAGTTTAATGCCCTATACAGAAAATCTAGATGTGTATTCATATTATGAATGTGATTGCATATATCCTAACACATTTTTGCATTAACAATGCTAGCTTCTTGCATTTTCTGGTTCATTGAAAAGGCACATTTTGGATAAATATTTTCCTTGACAACATTCTGTATTATATAAAACAAATAGGTGCAAACACTAAATTATCTTGGAGGTTTTTGGTTTTTTTTGGTTTTTTTTTTTTTTTTTTTTTCTCAGAATTTAATAAAAGGACTGCATTGAGAGAGAGTAACAGCATTCCTGGAACAAAGTGTATGTTTTAGGCACTTCAATACTAGACGTGCTATTTATCCTCAATTCTCTTCTGTAGCACATTGTCAGCAGCTGAAAATAAAGGCAAGCATAGTTACTGAACCTCTACACGAATCCTGAAAAGCTGGTAGTGCTGCAAATGAATTAGAAATTCTCTCAAAAGAAAGAATAACAGAAGCAAGTCACACACAAAAGTTTTCACACAGTTAAGAGAGATACAGAAAGAACAAAATATCAGAGGCTTTGCACAAGAGAGTGATGTAGTCAGTCAGTCTAATCAAGTATCTACATTGCCAACGGGCATAAGTACAAGGAAATACTGTCTGTGCAGCAATTTTGGTTTTCTTTGTTTCTTCTTGCTTTGGAAACATCCGCTGTGCTGTTGGCTTTTTATACATCTGAATGACAGTTAAAAGTAAGAGTAGATATGTTGGGACTTTGTCCTTAAAGCTTTCTGTAATGAAGTATATTAAGTACTCAAGTACAGTACTCAATATACCCAGGTTAAGTATGTATCACCCTCTATTCCTATTTCCTAATTGGCAAACTGCTCCTGCAACTCAAATTGCGTGAGAACATGCAGAATGATATCTTTTTTTTCTTTGAGAATTCTTCTGGCAATACAGATATACCAAATACCTTGTAGGAAATTTTAGGGCTCAATGAAATTGCATGAAGCTACAAAGAAACAGTCAGAGTTATGTTCACCAAAGTTGCTTCCAGAAAATTATCAACCTCTTTGCTTCAAGGAACAATTTTATTAGAATACTTTCTTACCTACCTGTACCAATCTCTCTTCTGTATATTCCTCAGGTCTAGATATAAATATTATAATTGCAAGCCACAGCCTTTGGTGTTATCATAATTGTTATTCTGTCTGCTCCAAGAAAGAGGACAGCCTTGCTGCACTTCTCTCCCAGTCCTAGGGGTTACTATGTTTACAGCCGCTGTTTCACTCACTGCTTTAATACTCTGTTCCTGCAGAAAATTGCTGAACTACCAATTTGTTGACTAAGACTCTGTTGATTGCTCATTTTCGGCAAAATGGGCTTCAGTCAAATACAAAAGAAGACCAACCTGAATTGCAGCCACTAGTGTCCCTTTCTGTCTCTTGTCCTGTGGCCACATGGGTGTTGTCTATCCTTTGTGTTATCCTACTCACCCTTGTTGATACCATTTTCCTATATTCTCAAGTTTTGTCAAACCAAACCAGTTAAGAATAAGCACAGAATAGAAGCAGTGCTGACACCAGGGTGGAAAGAACTGCGTGGTGGGATCCAGAGTAGGGGCACAAGTGAGATTGATTTAGGATGACTCAGACTGCCGTGGCCCAGCACTGACCCAGCTGATTTTGACTGAAATGAAGGAAGGACTCACCACAGGGGAAACTCTTCCAGCAGATCTGTAGCTAGCAGTTGCACCTCAGTTGGGAATAATAAACAACTAAAAAGCTGTAGCTCTGTACACCAGGAAAGGGTAGCCATATATTGTTTAAGCTCCCCTAAAGCAGGAGAGTGAAAAGAATCTGCAAGAGTTAAGCTCTTCTAGAAGAACACATCTATTTACAGACTTAGGTTTCAGTATTTATTTCCTGACTCATTCTCTGTTTCATTTCTTCTCTGCTTTGGATGAAATAAGCCCAAACTTCTGATATAGAAAACAAAACAAATTGGGAAATTCTGTCGTTTTCTAAACAGTTGTGAATGCCAGGAACTTTTATTGGTTAGTGCATGACCTGAATTTGATGAAGCCTGTCTGAATATATGTTTTTGGTAACTTGGCTAAGCTCTGAGAATGAAAAGTGTGAGGTTCACTGTGTGTCTAGAGTGCATTTGTTATGTAGCTGTGCAATGTATTATAAAACTACTTACTCATAAGTCCTCAGCAGAAAATTATATTTTAGAGAAACAAAATAGAGAAACAAAACACTTTTTGTTTTTTTTTTTTTTTTTTACTTTGTATCGTTAGGGCTAAATCTGTTTTTCATCCTGCTCTTCTTAAAAAACAGGCTTGACAAAGGTTGGGAATATGCTCAGAAATGTCACATACTCAACATGGAGAATTGCTCACAAAGGCAATTGTCTGTGAAACAGAAAGAATCGATGCTCTTGAAATGGGCAGTTTCATCCAATCCAAAACTCTAAACTCTACCAACAGCTAAACGGATCTTTTTGGCAGATCTAAATCTGAAAGTTTAAAAAAAAATAAGGAAATTAAAACAAAACAAAACAAACCCCACAACAATAAAACCTCACACATTTGCTTTACAACCACTGCAATTGATTGTATCTGTTATCTAAAAGTCCCAATACCAACAATCAATAATAAGGATGTTGCTTGAATATGTGGTATTCTAACCATTGTAAGGAAAAATAAAAGTCCTGAACTTTCTCAAGAAAGCAGAGATCAGACTGGTATGAAGCTTTCATTTGTTTACAATGGGGTTTAACACTTGTGTAAGCAGAACCTCCTGTGCTAACTCCCATAGGAAAGCAGCACTTCACGCCCCCATCTAAGGTAATAAGTGTTCCATTTCAAGAGGATTATCTCCTCCCTCTCCTCTTCTACTTTGCCTGAACAAAGCAGGATGTGGAGAGACGGAGAGGGAGGAAATCAGTTTAGCATGCAACACTTCACACCTGCCAGGTAGGTAATAAATGCTGCATTCCAGGGGGATTAGCACAGTAGTTCTTGTTTGGAGTGGAATAAAATATTTTCAGACACTGGACCAAGCCCTTGGGACTGAAGTCCAGCTAGGGTTCTGCCATTTAATTATTTCTTATATACCTGCTGCATTTGTATGTTTTCTGAGTAAGTCAACACAAATGTAGAATGCAAGTAAGAGAAGATGAGTTTCTGGGTTTGTTTGTGTATGGGTCATGAGAAATACTAAGCATGTTGATAGGAACAGTGATAATGAAATAACATTTTATTATTTAAAGATATACATTCCACAAGAGGAAGGTGAGAGGCAGTGGAATATTCATGAAGCCCACATACCATACAATGAGCGGTCCCTGAACTGAAGATATCTCGAAGGAAGTTCACGCTAGTCAGTGTGATATTATCTTCACAGTGCAGCTCAGCAACCTGTGACATGCTCTGGCTGCAACTGACTCTTACAGACATGCTTGCATTTTTCTCATCTTCCCATTGTATTTTATTGCATAGAATATAGCATAATAATTTTTGTATTTTACATAATATGAAAGCTGATATGTATATTGGTATAATATTTTAATAATTCTGTCCAGAAATGGTTTTTTTGGGAATTGTAGAAGTGGGTCTCATCTGAACAGAAGCCGGGGTGGGGGGAAAGGAAGAGATCCTGGAAGCTACAAACAACAGCAGAAATATGGTATCTTATTCTCTACTCTTCTTTATTCAAAGTTTCTGTTACTTTTTTCCAGGTAACTTGAAGATAGCATTAGGGATAGATTGGGAGACATTATCTGTGTCTCCATGACTCCATATCTGTCTGTGCTGTCTGAACACAGACATCAAGTAGATGTCAGGCAGGAAACCATAGGGCACCTCAAGTGATACCAGATGCCTGTGTTCATCTACCTGAATCATGTTCTGCCTTGGTTGTATGTAGTAGGTTTCAGACTGAGTCCCTGTTTTTCCCCAGGCTTCTAATATGGACAAATAAAGAACACATCCCTTCTCTTCAAGAAAGCCACAGCTAAAAGAGGTAATCTATTAACTTTCTTCTGCCCACGGTGAAGAGGGTTTGCTTCTCTTTAGTCAGAGAAATCAGTCAGTGAAAAATCCCATAGCCTCCTCAGTCTTTCTGACAGTCTCATATGCAGGGCAGCTGAGAGATTTCACTCTCCAGAGAGGTCTCAGGTAACCTCTGTATGACTCTCTTCACTGCAAAGTTACCTCAGAAGCTCATAAATTTGAAGTAATTAGATGTTACTCTTAGAATCATAGAATCAGAATAATAGAATCATAGAATGGTTTGGGTTGGAAGGGACCTTTAAAGCTCATCTAGTCCAACCTCCCTGCAATGGGCAAGGACATCTTCAAGCAGACCAGGTTGCTCAGAGGCCCATCAACCTGACCTTGAATGTTTCCAGGGATGGGACATCTACAACCTCTCTAGGCAACCTGTTCTAGTGTTTCACCACCCTCATCGTAAAAAATTCCTTCCTTATATAGCTAATCTGAATCTACCCTCTTTTAGTTTAAATCCACTACTCCCTAGGATCATAGAATCGCAGAATGGTTTAGGTTAAAAGGGACCTTAAAGATCATCTAGTTCCAATGCCCCTACCATGGGGAGGGACACCTTCTGCTAGACCAGGTTTCTCAAAGCCCTGTCCGATCTGGCCTTTGATGCTTCCAGGTGCTGATCCACAGCTTCTCTGGGCAACCTGTTCCAATGCCTCACCATCCTCATAGTGAAGAATTTCTTCCTTATATCTAATCTAAATCTACCCTTGTCCTGTTTCTCAATAAAATTGATGCAGTAGGTGTCCTACATGCTGCCAGATGTGTTAGAAGCACAAATTCCACTATTTGTATTTATGAAGTATAAATTAAGTTGGTTATTAGTGAGAGATAACAGAGTAAAAGTCCAGTCAGTGTGTCATATAAAAAGCTAGAAGGCATTTTGCAATCCAATTCCTCCAAGTCAAAGGATCTGAAAGAAGTTCCCCATAAGTACAAGGCTCAACTAATTTATTTTTTTTTTTTTAATGGAACTAAACATTTCCCAGTGGCAGAATCATCAGCCTCATGTACTTAGAATTGCAAGAGCAAGTGAGTAGAATTTAAAATGGGTTAAGTGTCTAATGCACAAGACACTGTTGCAGACAGTGATAAATGATAATTTAAAAACCTCCAATAATACCAAAACAAACAAAGAACCAACCCCCCCCCAAAAACAACAAAGGAAGAAAATATGTTTTAAGATCTAGATGATAAAAATAATGTGAACAAATTGCAAAGAGTAAAGAATTTGGGATAATAATTGCTTCTATTTCTCTGCAAAACTTTTAATTAGTTGCTTTTCTTTAGTGTCTCTCAGACTGTTGTCATATCTTTATTTCTTCTGGTTTTTTTGAAAGATTCTCTAATAAAATTCCTTTCTATGACTAAATGACAGAAACCAAAAAGTTTTGATAATTTTCTGTCTGCCAGTGAGGCTGTGTTAAACTGTATTATGTCTCACCATCTCCCAAAAAAAAAAAAAAAAAAAAAAAAAAATCTGGGACTTTATCTAATTTTGAAAAGCTTTAGAAATAACATAAAAATTATAAATGGGAAATCTGTATATATGAATGGAAATACTTATAATCAGATATATATATACACCATTCATGCATTTGCGCATACATACGTACATACATATAAATACACACAAGCACACTCATTTAGTCATTTATCTTGCTATTTTTTCCTGACAGTGTTTACCATGGCTTTGTCCAATCTAGGTTTAAACAATTCCAATCAGGTGTTTCCTGATTTTTACCTAGGGAGATGAGTGTCCACATAAATGAGTGAAATTTTTTTAGAACCTTGTCCATAGTTTTAGGTTATTCATTCCATATACAGTAAGGAAGTTGTGTTTGGAAATGCTACCCTTAGACTATATTTTGTGAAGTAGTGACTATTATGTAGGCTACATTTGCAGTGATTAATTATTACCTTTTATGGCAGAAGATGGTGGAGATTTCTGCAGTTCGTATCAGTCACTCGTTGTGTTAATTAAGTAATCTCCTGTCCCAGTGGAAAGCAAGCCTTATTTGTTGAATGTGAGCTTGCAATATTTGATTGCAAAGAGCACAATGATACATAAAATTAATATGCAGCTTTGACTTAATTTTATCCCGTTGCTTTCTAGTTTTATCCTTACCATCACCAGACATCCATCCTTTCACACTACTATCTTTTCTTCCTCTTTATTTAAACAAAGTCTTAAAGTGATAAAATGGTACACCTGCTTGTGTTCACATACTATTAGTTCTCCATGAAAAAAAAATCACTAACAGAAATTTTTCATGTAGTGTCTCAGCACAAAGTTGATTTTATTGTTATTACATATTAACTCCAATTACTATAATGCACATGTGCAGAGAAGTATTGAGTTACAAACTGGGAAAAGAAGGACCTGGTCTTCCAATCTAGTAGTCCAGCATAACCAGTTAGATAACTAACAAAAGGAGTTGTTTACCAAAACCTCTGTGGTCTCAAAACATTTTTGGAACCAGGTTAAAGTCTGAGTGTAAGATAGATAAGTATGTCTGAAGGGAATTTAACGCTTTTTTTTTTTTCTTTTTTTTTGAGACTGTAGCTGCAGGCCAGAGAAGTGAGAACCCAGCTAGGAAAAATACAGTGGGATTTGGAACATAGTATCTGTGGGGAGAAGAGGCAAAGCCGCCAAGAAAAGAAGACTTAACTAAAAGCGGAGAATACATCAAATTAAAAATAAACCAACTTAGTTACTAGAAAAAATGTAAACTCTTATGGAATAAAAAGCAGAATTATAACAAGAGAAAAAAACAAGAAAAGAAGGACTAAGGACACTAAAGACTGAGGTGTTGAGAATACAGGAAAAAAAATTAAGTCAAGGTTAGGGGAAAAGAGTTCAAGTGGTGGAGGGAACAAGGTACTGAGAAGGTGAGATGAGCAGGGAAGCAAAGCCAGGCAGGGAGAGGAGGAGGCACAGGAGGAGTGTTGGCTACGGCCTGGTGGGCAGGAGAGAAATCAGTGATTTCAGCAGAGACAAGCAAGAGTGTGACACTATAGGTGAAAGTGGGAAATATATAATTGGGCCAAACAGACTGAATTATGGAAATAAAAACGAATCAGTATGTTTTGGAAGGTCATCAGCACAGAGCATAAATTGTCAGGCATAGGGTAGTGCAGCGAGTGCAGCGAGTGCACTTGAAAGATGAGGAGGGAGATTACAGTCTGCATTGGTAATAGTGTTCAATATTTGCCTCTGTTCAGTCTTTTACCCAACAAAATTATTTTGTTGTCCTTCATGCACAAAAAGGTAATTTTTCACAGGCTTTTCTACCTCTTGGAGATCCCGAAGAAGCTAGTGAGCCTCAGAGACAGAAATCT
The DNA here is from genome assembly GCF_000699245.1 of Pterocles gutturalis. Taxonomy (NCBI): domain Eukaryota; kingdom Metazoa; phylum Chordata; class Aves; order Pterocliformes; family Pteroclidae; genus Pterocles; species Pterocles gutturalis. The sequence continues at coordinate 17,624 of NW_010138504.1, forward strand.
TGTGATTTTATATGACTAGGAAAGATGATTATCCAGTTATTCTATACTGTAAGCCTAGAGCTAGCACCATTAAAATGTATGTGATTTGTATATGAGTTACTCTATGCCTCTCTGTTCTACTCTGCTTTCTAGTGAGCACATCCTTGTTGCCTGACGTTGCTATTACATGTTGATATAAATATGCAGCACTGCTTCTTAGACTATATGTATGATGACACAGAAACTTTGTAACCAAGCTCTTCACTTTCTCATATGATTTATAATCTTAGCAGGCAGGAATGGTGCTTAAAGTAACATTTAAACAGAAAAATACATCACAATTTCCACTCCACATATAAGACAAAGTAATTATTCAAAGTGTAAAATCTGAAATAAAAACTAAATGCAAAGAGAATCTAGATACACTCATAGAACGGTTCTGTTTGTGTTAAAATTCCAATGACTTTCTCTGATTCTTGAAGTAGAGGAGTATTAAAAAGTTTAGACTGAATGGAAACATTCTATGTAAACATTTGAATTTTTCTTATATTGTGGCAATGTTTTCAAGTAGTATCATTTTCATTGTTATGACTGCGAGTACAGAGGAAATGTATCATACAAAAGCTCTTCTTTTCTGAATGCTTCCAATATCTTTGATCCATTTAAGAGTATTTACTATTTGCAAAAGCTCCCAAGATGCTATCATTAGAAACAAATTGTTCTGTAATTTCATACAAAACAATGTTATTTGTTACTCTTTAAAGAAAATTAACCTTTCTGAAAAGAATTCAAGCTCTGGTTCCCAAATTTTATCTTATGCATTTTTTTTTTTTAGTTTTTGGCATGGACAAGAGTTATAGTTTTACAGTGATACAGTCTGCCTGTAAGTAATCAAGAAGCGTGCAGTTATGCAACTAAATCCCCATTTTCATGTTTCTTTCTTTTCAGAAGAAATTAAACGCCGTTACTAAGAGTAACAGCTTTTTTAGTGCCAGATAAATAAGTTTATTAAATTATATTTCGTTTTACTGTAAGTAAATCTATATTTTTGGGGATATTTTGTGGGGGTAATTAATTTTGTTTGCACATAAGTACATTAGATGTTACTTTTGTTGACCCTATGTACTTTCATTTGCATGAAATAATAGTCTTTACTGGCATGTTGCTACATGCAAAATACTTGGACCCCTTTTCAGCTTTGGACAGACCTGCCCGTGTCACCCTTGGAGTTCATCTGGATTCAATATTCTTCCATATTATTCAAGAGCTTCATGAAATTGTTTTGCAAGCTGTCAGAACAATACAAGAAGATTTGTTGAGATAATAAAAAATATTGCATTTCTTTTCTATTCTGCTGAAATAAACTGAATAAATAACAAATAAATAAACCCCAAGCATCATTCAGCTTTTCCACTGCCTAGCTAAAATTAGTTCATATGCATAGAATAGCTTGAAGCCCTAATATGACAATAATAAAAAATTAAGCAGGAGCTTAAATACTTACTCTGTAACATGACTTTCAGTGAAGATCACCAACTATCAAATTATGCAAACTCCAGCCTGGAATCTCTTGGACTTCCATAGTGTTTTGGAGTACCAAAAAGGCCATGACAATAAAAGATTTCCCTCCATCTGAAAGCAACCAGAAGTACCTGCTATGGCAAAATGCAATTTTCTGACGTCTGGTTTTAATAGCTATAATTTATTTCATTCTGTATTAAAGCTACAATAGCATCTTTCTCAATGTGATGAATCTAATTCAGAAGGTGTCAATGAAAGCCTTCTAGCCCGATGTTTCAGGCAGAGCTGTTAAACATTTCTTCATCTTTGCGTATCACTATAGGCAGTTACGCTTCTCTTGAAAGCTTGTCTGCATTTTTTTGTCTTGATATTCAAAGTCCATTATTAGACTAGCCCACCTACCTGATCAGTCACTTTCCTTTCATGTTACTGTTTTCCATTATAGACATATATCCATGTACCTGGAACAATGAAACTGTCACTAATTAGAAGGGTTCTTGCAGACAGAATTTAAATTAACTGGACCTGAACTACTGAATTTGCTTTTAGTAAGAAATAACCACAGATTCCAGTGTCCAGAAACAAAAGAAAAGGTCGTAACTCATTGTCCCAGTTATTTTCCTTTCCAAGTAATGTTTTGTGAAGCAATCAAATATCTCCCTATGTTAAAACTACAAATAATGATTTAAAAGCCTCTATTACTGTTGCACAGAGTCTGTCTTTGAGTGCCCTACACTGCTTGTGGTGGAGTGATAAGACCTTGATCACAGACAGCCCACATTAGTGCTCTGATTAAAAATCTCGCTTTTGTCTCCATTTTCAGGACCTTTTCTCCACAATAAACTGCTATTCTAGGAAATAGCCCTCTGCTGCAATCCCCTTTAGAATTGTAAGATCTGTATAATGCCATCCATCAGCCAATTGTCTGACTAAAGTAAAATCTGTGACAACAGTCATTAGTAGATGATGTAGAGTCTCTTTCTCCTCTCACTTTTGAGACCTGAATTCCTTTGAAAGTGTTTGCTTATTGTGCTTTATGTTGGGACTAGAGGAACACGTTTAGTTGGATTACTGCAAATCACTGTTTTCAAAGCCGAATGTGGAAACAATTCATACCCTTCTGATGATAAAGAGTATTTGGGTCCACTCCTCCATCTCTTCTTTCAGTCTTGAAGCATTCACCCCATCTCAACTGCTGGTGCAACAAGTTCAGTCTGTGTTCTGAATGTAACAGTTTAATGAGAGTTTCTGAGTTAGGTAATGGAGTGCTTCAATGGGTATAAATAGAGGGTGGGGATGTCCTAGAAGGTCTTTGCCAAGGGTATGGTGAGGACGTTTCAGAATACTCTGTGTCTTACACAGTGCAGATACACTTGGGGCAATCTGTATATGGCAAGGAGCTGGCTGATGCACTGCAAATTGCAGCCTAGGCTACCTGTATTCTCCACAGGTTGTTGAAGCTATATTTTAACAGTCAATCCACAGGAATGGGGTCCAGATCAAACATGGCATGCAATTTATCTGGACTATAGTAACACACGTTATATATGAAGCCAAGAATTTATTGTTTGTCCAGTTAAGGTCTTGATGGTCTAATCACTGAATTATTGTTAGCCTTGCTTTACTGACAGTAACACTCATAATCCAAACTATCCAAATATTACAATTTATTCCCTATAACAATAGAAACTGATAACATGCAAATCTCACTCTTTTACTGCTCCTTTGAGTTCTAAAATTGTCCACCTAAGGCCATGCTTCCTACTTTAGGGAAAGCTGAGGTGTGAATTACAGCATCCAAATAACTGTGCTGCGAGAAGGAGGGACATGTTGCTGGGAGTGGTGCAGGGAAAAACAAGAAGTGGACCTGTACCAAAGATTCCAGGAGACTGAAAGAACTGGTTCATGTGAGAGAGAGAGATGCTTAGTTCCAGAGGGTAAAATGCAAGACTTTGCCATGCTACTATTCTCTGCCTTAGTCAGTGTCTGAAACCTGCCTTGCATGAAGAAACCATTAAGTTTTGTTTCATTGTTCTGTCCCTGGTTGACAGCCCTCTTTTCCTGTTCTATCTGCAGTTAGAGTGACCATTGTCAAACTGGGGGCATGATTTGTGAACCAACAAACTTGTCAGGAAGTGGTGAGAAACGTTAAGTGAGTTTCCTGGAAGTGGGTGACTCCAGTGCTGCCATGAGCTCTTGTGAGCCTATGGTTTGAGAAGGCTGAGGATAAGAAGAATCACCAGAGGAGATTCTCCTTGTGGAGAATAAGAGTAAGCTTGTCTCACTAGGATCAGACCACATAAGCATGATGTATGCAGTTCTGCCAAAATTACTGTTCATAGAAATTCACAGCACATCTGAATTCAGAGCATATCTAGATGCTGCTATTTCACCACCTGTTCTAAGTGCTGTGGCAAGAGTGAGGATCATTGATCAGCTATGGAAGGTTGTGGAACTCTAAGTTATGTGGAAAGTATTTTGCAGTGAGGTTATGGTGGATGCTACAACCTTACAGTGGTTCCAGTAACGGCCCAATTTTTTCAGTCTGTCATTGTTCTGCAAGAAATATCTGTCTGGACTAATGTTTATCAAACAAAGCACATGTTTGTCATGTTTGGAAGCTTGGCAGTCCCTTCACTCTGTTAAGGATAGAGTGGATGACTGTGTCGAAAGGAGGAACGGGAAAAGAGGTGTTTCTAGAGTATTCTTGTCACTCTTGACCATTGTATGCTGGCAGAGACCATCCACAGTTTTAAATATGTTTTAAATATGTTTTAAACAAGCTTTAAACAGTCTTATGTGTTTAGAAGACATATGGCATTTAATCCCTCTGTCTTTCCCTTTACGGCTTCCAGCAACACAAGTATCTATTTGTAAGTCTGTTAAAATTGCCATTCACACAGCCCCCCACTCCTGACAGCATCTGGACAGAAAGTTTCTGTGGTACCTCTAGACCCCGCAGGGAGACATAGAGAGTGCAGCTGCCTGGTGTACATGGCAAAGCAGTGACTGTGTGGTCTGGGCTTTAGTGGGCCCTGTTTACCCTCAGCAGTGGATTTTCAGAGACTTCCTGGCCATCAAGAACCCAGCAACACAGGGAAAAAAAGTAATTTCTCATCCAAGGCCTGCAATAAACCATCTTCAGTTTTTTTCATTTGAATCAATATTAGTCCACAGTTAGAATGTGTCGGGATCCCAGGTGCCCACCAAGTCACTCTATCAATCCCACTCCTCAGCTGGACAGGGGAGAGAAACTATAACAAAGGGCTCATGGGTCAAGATAAGGACAGGGAGAGATTATTCACCAATTACTGCTATGGGCAAAACAGACTCATCTTGGAAAATTAGTTTAATTTATTACCAATCAAATCAGAGTAGGGTAATGAGACATAAAATCAAATCTTAAAAACATCTTCCCACCACCCCTCTGATCTTCCCAGGCTTTACTTTACTCCTTATTTTCTCTACCTCCTCTCCATCAGCAGCACAGGGGGATGGGAAATGAGGGTTGCGGTCAGTTCATCACATGTTGTTTCTGCTGCTCTTTCCTCCTCAAGGGCAAGCTTCTCACACTCTTCCCCTGCTCTAGCATGGGGTTCCTCTCACAGGAGACAGTGGTCCATGAACTTCTCCAGTGTGAGTCCTTCCCATGGGTTACAGTTCTTCATGAACTGCTCCAGCGTGGGTCCCTTCCACAGGAAGCAAACAGACTGCTCCAGTGTGGGTCCCCCACAGGGTCACAAGTCCTGCACCTGGAGCACCTCCTCCACCTCCTTCTTCACTGACCTGGGTGTCTGCAGGGTTGTTTCTCTCGCATATTCTCAGTCTTCACTCCGCTGCTGTTTTTATTACAGTTTTTTTTTTTTTCCTCTTCTTAAATGTGTTATCCCAGAGGCACTACCACCAATGCTGACTGGCTCAGCCTTGGCCAGTGGTGGGTCCATCTTGGAACCAGCTGGCATTGACTTTATCGGACATGCGGGAAGCTTCAAGCAGCTTCTCACAGAAGCCATCCCTGTAGCCCATCCACTACCAAAACCTTGTCATGTAAACCCAATACAGAATGACACCTCTTATGTTTGTTTCCTGTACAGTGAATACATAGAAAGTTTCCTGAATACTAAATAACAATTTTTATGTTCTTTGCAAATGTTCAAAAGGACATGAGTTATCTCAGACTGTCTATATAGGTAACTATGTACGAGCATCTGAAAAACCTGATACAACAGATGTGGTTTTAACCAGGGAATGAGATGGCTATTTCACAGATCACCAGCCATGGCCTTTCACAGTAATCTGCCAGTACTGAGCATGACGTGATTGCTGAAAAAAATGAGTAGTTTGCTAGATAGCTTTGAAATACTCCAGGCAATGAAACAGAACAAGGTCTGGCAGAGTTATATCCATATTACCAACCTTTATACAGGTTATACTACACCTACATATTATTCATTCAGGTGTAGAACTAGAGTGCTATTAGTCTCTTCGCTACATGCAAGTGTCATCATTCAGGAAAACACCAATGCAAAATCCAAATCTGCCAAAACATGTAGAGGGTGTTGACAGTAGGGTGGAGGGTAAGGGACAAGGTGCAAACGCAGAATTGGGAGTAGAATACACGACAATGTAAATATACTTTGTGTGAATGCAGTTTCCTTCCAACTGAGAGTAAAGGAACATGTTCCTTTACTTAAAAAATCACCAGGAGAACTGTCATTTCATTCCATTGTGATATGTGACAACAGGAATTTTTCAGTGGCTTGTGATCCTATTCAGGCTTCTAGTTTCAGAACCTGGTTGCTGGTGAGATCAGAGAACTGATTCTTGGATGTACAGAGCACAGTGCGTAAAGCACTCCTCACTTTTGAATTTTCCTTTCTCTTCACTCTCTGTCAGAAGGGCTATGATCATAAATTGCATCAGTTAAAGTTTTGGCTAGACTAAGTTCATATTATTCCTTCATAGAGCAACTGCTCCGTGAAATTTGTCTAAAGGTGAAATCATTTGGTAAGATTTCTCCATGTTTAAAGTAACTTTTGTTGTTTATTACTTGACATTTTTAAGGGTCTTTCACATTCCTTTGTTGCCACAGGAGCCACTGATTGAACAGAGTTTAGATTCACCCCCACCTCCCACAATTTTTAGTTACAAGAATTGTAGCAAAAGCTTTTTTGCTGTAAGTACTAGCTCAGGGTTAAAGTCGTATTCTAGTCAAGTTGCAGTTTCTCTTCATTCAGAAAAGCATGCAAAGTCTGAGAAAAGCTGGAAAAGAGCAGAGTTCTGAGGAAGTGATAGCCTGTCTGAAGAAAATACTAATTAAAGTGTTTGACATTTCTTCTTTGAGATTGTTTTAAGTGCCCATAAAGTCACTGCTGAGAGTTCTGTGTTACCAAGGCAGAGCAGTGATTAAGCTCTGCCTTTTGTGACAGAACAGTGGAAGGCAGCTGGTCACAGAGTCGATCTCTTTTCTGCCTGAGACACCAGTCAAACCAGAACCTACTGGAGTTCATCCACTGATGACACTTCCATGTTTCTGTAGCTGTTTGCATCTCTGTAGGGAAACTTGCAAATCTCTTGCACTAAAAAGTCTGGAAGAACGGAGAATGAGCTGATAGTTTTGTAGGCTTCTAACCTACCGCACCCTCTCTGAACCCTCTAAGATGTAATAAAGGAGGAAGCAAACTTGTCTAGGAGGCAGAAAACAAAAAGTTGGGTTAATGTTTGATTTTCATCCAGGCAAAAAGTTACTAAAAATATGTTAGCAACTTCAGTAAGGGACTTGTTGTTTTGTGTGTTTATTAAATATCTTTAAAAGGCAGTGAAAATTGAAGCAGAGACACTTGCAGAGCAATGAATGTGACTTGGATTAGTGTGGAACCAGAGACAACAAGAGAATTTTAGAAATCTGTATAAGAGATGTGCAAAGATAACAGGATAACAATGAGATTTAGTAACAATGAATTCCAAGTATCTCTCATTACAGGAAAAAAAAAATGAAGGGCTTGTATGCTTTAGAAGGTGGTATTATCTGTCACTTTTCAAAAGGGGTTGAGGAAAAGGCAGAAATCTCACTTCTGCTCAGTGTGCAACTGGTACGGAAAATATCAGAAATCAACAACTACCTCATATACATTGCAATTGTGCACTGAGCACTCATCAGAGGTATTTCTGCACAAAATAAATGGTTCTGAGAAGGTTGACAAGGCCATTAAAAATTTGTTCTGTAAGTTTCTATAGCGAGTCTGACTTTTTTTTTTTTCCTTTAGAAAAGAGAAGTAAAAGAACGCATAAAAAGTGTTTTAAACACTGTAATAAATACTATAATCACATTTGGACTAGTTAGCTCAGGAGCGTCAGTTCTTACATTTTCTGAAGAAAGTTCTCTCTCTCTTCTCCCTAGTACTGCCCATGTCCCTTTTCCTGATATGTCCTAGAGGCTATTCCAGATGAGGCTCCATGATTCACATATCTTAAGAGCAAGGCAATTTCAACTTTTCTCTTCACAGTTTTATTGAACAAGTCAAACACCTCACACCATTTAACTGAACAGTAAAATCTACTGTTATATAGAGTGGCTGAGATCAAGAGTTTAGATTCAAAGGAGATCAGATCAAATCAGTATTTAAAGTTTCCATTAAGAATCCCTTATGGAAGGGATACACTAAAATTCATGGCTTAACATGTAAATCAGGATCTGTAGAGTACCCGGATGAAACCTATAGTAGATGCACACTTGATGCAGCAGTCTTCTTTCTTGTTTGAACACTTATGGTATCACTGAACCCACCAGATACAGGTTTATGCAGTTGTTCTTAGTGCTGACAAATTACAGGACTAATGCAAATTAAATTCTGATTTCAAGTGACACTTCTATATTTTTGTTTTAAATATGTTCATTCTTCTCTACCAATGAGATGTTTAAGGGAGATTGAAGTCCCTGAAATAATGAGTAAAAATCATTCCGTTTCCTAGAATCAAAGTGATTTTTTAAAACTGAGCAAAGTTGAGGCACATAGTCATACTCATGGGTGAAAAATATTGTAGATATTGTGTGAAAATTTAATCCTCTAAAATTCACAACTAGCCTGTCATTAAAATTACCAGAATTTCTTATTGCAATTCATTTTTGTTACACGAAGTTAGAATAAGAATCTTAATTAAGCTGTTTCCCTGGGACTGTAACTTATTTTGATTTGTAGGCTGGACACCAGCCTGTCACATCAATGACTGATATGCATTTATTTCTCCACTAAGAAAAAGGACAGTGTCTCCCAGGTCTACATCACAGGTTAATTCCACATTTGCAAACCTCAGAGGTAACCTGGCTTACTGTAGACACACAGGACTGCACTTCAGGACACAGCGGAAAGGACAGGAAGAAGGAAGGAATGCTCAGCAGAGATACATTTTGCCTAGAGTGTGACAGCAGCAGAAAGTTTCTGGCACCTTTACCTACCTTCCCGTAGTCAGACTGGTAGTGTTAATGTGTAAATACACACAGAGACCACCACAGTGCAGCAAAAAGTCCACTTTGGGGTTGAAATAAGCCACCTACCAATACCTACCAATATCATGGCTATTTATTTATGGGATTCTCATTTAAAACTCTAGAATCTGAAAACCTAAAATTAAGGTAACAATACTTATGAGATAGATAAATTTATATTTTATACAATGAAAGGGCAAACCAAGGATAAGTTTGCACTATTGCAGGCAAATCTTAGGTTTAAAAAATATGTATTTGAGTTGGTAGTTCTCAGTGACTTTGGTGATATATACAGTAACTTATTTGCTGGGACATTTTAGCTTTTTTTTTTTTAAACTTGCAAAGGTATGGAATTGGCTGCATTTTTGTTTTGCTTACGCAAAAGCCAAGAACTTTTCTCATTAACATTATCTTTTGCTTCAGCTTCTCATTTTATTTTAGCTCCCACAGTAACTAAGCTTGTTAGGGAGTTTCAGCCAAACCAGCCAGATGCTCCTAACTCCCATAACATTTTGTAAAGTCCTCTTGTGGAGCATTGAACAATGGGCTGTATTCCAATACAACCAAACTGAACCTGAAACACCAAACAGATGATAAACAAAAGACAGGCAGAGGAAGGAACGGAATATTTGGCACTTGACAGATGAAAATCCACGTGCTTATTTCTCACATTTTTATTTCTGCTGTGGACATCCAAATGTTGATGTGATTACATGAGAGTTTTTAAGCAATATTTAATTCTGTGAACTCATATGGTTAAGGTAGAACTTTTTAGTGTAGAGTTAATGGTATTCAAATACTTTTGAAAGAAACCCAATCTTCAACAGGAGTCTGACCAAAAATTTTTCCTTTGGAAGGTGAAATAGGAATTGCTCTTAATATTGGAGAGCTATCTGCCTGTCAGTGGGCCCAGATACATCCCAACCCATCTGCAGCAAGTGCAGAGTATCATCTTCGTCCATGAAGTGGAACAATTTGGAGAGGTAGTGCAGCTGAAAAGCCAAGAAATGCAGATACAGGTCAGGAAGAGTCATATCTCTGGTGAACAAGGTCCACTCATGAGTTGGATGGGAACTTTGCAGACGTCTGCTGTACCAGATATGTTTTGATGATCACCTGTTGATCAGATCGAGGAAATGCAGTGGAAGATGTTGAAGGTAATAAGCTAAATAGGTAGATACATAAGGTCTAGGTGCCAAAGTTTTTTGGTTTTTTTTTTTTTTTGGTTCACTTCCATCCACGAAGGTGCATGGGAAGTGCTGCCATCTGTCAATGTGATTAGAATTATTTTTTAATACTTCATCTGGCTTGTGCCAGCATCCTAGGATTTGCATCTAATAAGATTTTATGTTGATTTGAATGGTTTCATAATGAAATGGAAGGGGAAAGTGTGCATAGTTAGGTTCAGTTTTCTGAGGATGCTAAAACAAGATACTAAGTACCATTAATGACTACCTTACTGAAATGTGATGTAACTGTGTAGCCCCAGACACGGTACTGCCATGGCTAGTAGCAGGCTATCAGCAGTGTATGAAGTTGGGAAGGCTTCAGGACTGAGGTTTGTCAGGTTTGTTCTGTCTGAAATTTTCTTGACCTGTATCTTGGTTTAGTTGTGACAGTAATTTCTCTAATTGGTCACATGTCTATGGCTAATTTGGTTTACTTTTGTTTACCTCTGTGTGGTGCAACACTAGTTTTAGATATCTAAATAGAACTAGCAGTTACTGTAGGCAGAATGTGGTGTTTATGACTCTTGCCACAATGACAGCACAGAGAAATGCAGGCCTGGTAGGACAGCAGAGGCCTTGAGAAGCAGAGACGTAGGATGTGGTGCGGAGGGGTACAGGCATGGGGTGACAGGTCCCAGCTTTGCACTGCAGACCCCGTGACTCTAAACAACTCACCTGCAGTCAGCTAGAGAAATGCCCATCTATGACTGGAGAGAAGTGATTTAAGGGGTAACAAAGAAAGGAAAGAAGCAATATTTCACACAAATAAAAGGTAACATATACAGCAAATTAGAATGTTACTTGGAGCTATGGATCGGTGAAGAAAGAGCAAAGGTATAAAAGGGTGATTAACAAGCATGGAAAAATGACACCAAGTGGATTGTAAAGCGAGGAAGAATCAATATCAACATTACATTCCTCCCAGTGAGGTATGCCAAGTGCTGACACCCCTGCCACCGAAGCCACTGGCCATGAAGCCAGAGACCTTAGGAGCCAGGGCAGCTTGGAAAGGTTGAGCATAACACCAGGAAAAGGGCTAACAACTACATGTGTGTAAAATAATTTTAACTGCATTCTTCTTCTTCTTAACAATTAGATCTGAACTAATAATGATTGGATATTAAGATTTCAGTTATATTGACAAAAAATTCTTGGGTTTACTTATATATAAGATGTTCTGCTTCTTTGCCCATAAACAAGGCTTTGAACGTAAGAATGTTAATATATTACTTTATATCACAAATTATGAAAGAAAACCACACCCAAGCATTACATAGATAGGAAAATATAAAACTGCTAAATCTAAAACAATTGAAAAAGCAAATAAGACTGGGAGAAGAACCACAAGAAATACACAACTGTTCCACACTTATCACCCATCCTACAGCATGTGTAAAAGATTTACTTGAATGAATCATATAGAAACTGCCTCTTATGCATTCCAAGTTTGTCTGCTCACACATTTCTTTCCACCAGTATACTGTATCTGTTAAAGATTTGTTCAGCTCCTAAAGGACCAGACTGTTTAAGAGACTGGCAGATGTGGAGATGCTAAAACATTTGTTTGTACATACAGTCCAGTTTTCAGGAAAACTCATTTTAATACTTAATACTTTGGCTCTTTCTGCAAAACTGTCTGTGTTTTCCTGCAATGTTTATTATGTTGAAATATTCAAATATGAGGCTATTTGTGTGTAAAATCAACACTGAAGATAAATATTCAAAAATTCAGATATATGCCCCTAAAAATTATCACAAACAGAATATCAGACTAAGCAGAAGGAAGATACATTTTCAGTCTTTTTCAACTAATTCTATGTTGCACAACATAAGAATAAGGATATATTTGGTTTTGTATGTTGTGCCTGTATAAGAAGTACATGATGATAAGTACAATTCTAAAATATCAGCACAGTGAAAAAGCATGTGAAATCTGAAAATTAGAAATTAATGAGGGTTAAAAATTTAATGAAATTTAGATGATGTTATTTAAATAGATCATAACTCCGTCAAAAGTGTTTTGCTAAGTTCGGTATGTTTAGACTTGATTAATTGTTTAAATTAACTTACATGCAACAAAGTAGCCTTTAATAAAATACAGTGACTTAAGATCTCAGATTGAAAGAAGAGTTCCAAATGACCTTTTCTCTTTCAATCCCTGTAGAAGAAAATTAAAATCAAGTTACAGCCTTCAATTTAAGACATAGATATGTATGTTAAATAGATTTTATTTTGGGGATTGAGGATGCTGTCATTATCATAGTCTGGCAAATTTTGTCTATTTTTAATTCATTTTTTCTTGCAATATACCTAGCTGGCTGGTTTCAGGAAAAATAAAACCAAATCAAACAGAAGGTGAATGGCCAGCTCTTTGAGAAATGCAGATTGGCATGAAGACCTGAATTCATTCCATATGCTTTAAATGCTTAAACTGAAACAAGGAAGTGAGGAGCCCTAGTTTGTTGGTTTTTTTTTTTTTACACTGTAGTTAATTACCTTAGTTATCATAAACATGATGTAACCTTGAAGCCCGGTAGTACAGTATTGCCACGACTGGTAGCAGGCCACAGTCTAAATACTGGGTTTGCAAGGCCTCAGGACCAAGAC